>NW_017306796.1:139698-145399 GCF_000935625.1 Nanorana parkeri | reverse complement strand
ACATGGTGAAAAGCGGCCATTCACCCTTGATCTTCTGGGGGGGGGGGGGAGGGGAAGGCAAAGATACTGAATAGGTCACAGCTACTTTCCAGGAATGTATTTATGTATGAATGATGATAAACACTTCTGATATCTGCTTATCATCACTTCCCAGTTATCACCAACAACTGATCATCATATAAGTGTAACCAATATGATTCCAAGGCCTTGAACACCAATGAACATGAAGCAGACCTCCCTAGTTTATCTGGGGGAAAAAGAAGTATGGAGACCAATGGGACAAATTCACACTGACCCTCAATGAAACTTTATACACATGCCCACATTGAGACAGTGGCATTGCAATTCCTGTTTATTTGTACTCCCCACAGCTATCCAGGTGAAAGTCACCAAAGGCACTGCATGTCCTGTACTCACTGATCCTTTAAGGGACTAGTCCTAGAGAGGACTAACTATAAATCACGTCCCAGTTAGAACAGACTGGTCCTAGGAGGGACTTTTCATTATAATGTCACTTTCACTAAAGAACTCCGGGAAGCCACACTGCAAGGGTCACATGCTCATTTGTGTCTAGGTTTAAAAGAAAAATAGTTATACTCACCCAAAGCTTCTTCTTAGACCGTTCCTTCCAACATCTCTTACCATTCCTTCCAACGTCTCTCCCCCTCCCCGCGGCGGTTTAAGGTCCTGGAAATTATCACGTCTATACACAGTGTATAGATGTGAGGACGCTGAGGAAGATTCCAATCCTGCAGGGAGTAGGAGACAGGCTTGAGGGAGCACCATGACAGATGGCCGGCTCGAAGCTTCAGGAAAGTATACCTTCGTTATTTTAGAACCTAACCCTTGCAGGGTAAGGGTAGCCCCACTGCAAGGGTTAATAAAACCTTGGTGTACTCTGATCATAGAAATAACTGACCTATTATCATATTGCTGCCATTGGTATTCTCTAGGAGAGACCGATTCATTATCATGTCACTGTCACTAGTACATTCTGGTTCTAGGTAAAGCTGACCAGAATGTACTACTACATGTTACTGTCCTTGGTATACTTTGGTCCTAGGAGTGACCCATTATCACTTTACTATCATTACTATGCTCTGGTCTAGGAGGGAATAATCCATTATCATGTCACTATTATTAGTATACTCTGACAGGATAATGGGTCAGTCACTCATAGAACCACTGTGATCATTACACTCTGGTCCTAGAGAGGGCTGACCCTTTATCACATTACTGTCAATATTTAACTCGCCTCCTCGGAAGGACCGACCTAATATAATGCTGTTTTTCGTACAATCTGGTCATAAAAGGGACTGACCCCTTATCACATTATTGTCATTTTTAGAGCTTGGTCCTAGGAGGGCCTGACCCATTATTGCATCACTGTTATTATTACACTGTTATTATTAGTCCTAGAAAGGACTGACCAATTATTGTGCCACTGTCATTAGTACCTTCTGGTCCTAGGACAGGCAGATTACCACATCAACACTTCAGTATTCCTTGAATTCACAAGTCTGTTTAACCATTAAGTGCCCCTCACCTGTGTAACGCAGTCCTCTGTACACGGATCTCGTCGAGCAGCTCTGCACTGGTGCCTAGTGGATGGAAGAAGACCGTGTCAAGTCTAAGAATAGAATATTGATCATAAATATTGAACTATTAAAGGGTCAAGTATGTAGAATAACCGCAGGCTATACACAGAGAAGTAAATACATGATTTCATGTATTTGCACAGAGAAATCAATAATGAATCTCCTCTCTTCTACAAGGATTTAATGAAGGTACATGGTAAGACCTCAGAGTCAAAACATGCACATGCGACAGTTTAGGATCAGGCTGCTCCTCCCCCCTGTGGGGGTGACGGAAGTACTGCTGCTTCAAAAGTCATAAAATAATCCAACAACAGCATTAGAATTTCTTCCCCCACTTAGTAGCATCATAATGTCAGTAAGAACAATTCTCTTATATATCATCGGCATTATGATAGTATCCCCACCATAATTCAAATATCTCTATATCTCTATTGATTTTACATTACTTGTGACACAATAGTCTTTATGTGTGGCGTGTCCAACTGAAGAGCAGTCTGCTGCTCCCTCCAACCTACCAACCATAGTCTCCCGAAAATGTTTTAATATGTCATAGGCCAAAGAAGAGTGAGAAATGGACTGGTGTGTGTGTGCATACATTTATGAAATGTTGATGTGGTATGAATAGTCCCTGAATGTAGAAGTTATACTTTAATGGAAATGACTAAAAGTTAATGTTCTTAAAGGCTTAACAACCATCTTCTTCTCCTTGTACTTTACTTTCCTTTAGGTAAAAAAAACAAAAAACAATCAAGCCTGAATATGGATAGAAAAAAAAGCAATAAAAACACTCTAAAATCGCCTTCCTATCCCTTCCCCACACAAAAATCTGCAGTGAAGAAATGGAAGTGAAGACAGCAGTCAGTGAGGGCAGCAGCTTGGAGCGCCAGGACTGAAATCAATATTTGACTTTTGAACCACTTTAATGCCACCTCATTAGCATGAAGGGTTGAGGTAACTGAGAAATTATTTGATTTTGACAGCAAGCTGTTACTGCATCATTTAGGGCTCTTACACACAATTTGCCAGCTCGCATACTCTGTAAAGCTGGAATATTCCCGCTGCCAGAGAGATCTAGGTGCAGCATACAGCCCCACTTGAAGCCAATGGCTGTGCACGGTTGTCTGCACTGTGTAAACCTGTACATGGGCATGGACGTAAAATCTTGGACACAGACTGAGTTCATGCATGGGAGCTAGCACCCATGTGCAAGAGTTCTTAAAGTGTTGAGCCTAAAACTTTCTTTCTACTTTTGGATAAAATAGGGGAGGATCATAATTGCTGTTAGATTCTTACTACTATCTGGGACTAAGTTAGAGAAATATTTCCTTACTTCACCCACATGCCCACTTTCTGGTTTGGTCCTCGTCTCTAAATATGTGAGAACTAACCACATGCAGCCGCAATTCACGAAGGTATTTCCCTTTTTTGAGCTACTGTTCATGCTCAGTAACACAAATAAGGGTGATGCTGTGATCCCAGAACACAACATCATCAGGGCAGAGGTCTGAAATGTATTTATTAATTTATTATTGGCATTTATATAGCACCAACAACGCTTTAAATACTGCACAGTTACATTAGTCCGTGGCCTTGAGAAGCTTACAATCTAAGGTCCCTATTTCATGTTTTTTGAGTGTGGGAGGAAACCCATGCAATCACAGGGAGAACATGCAAACTTCTTCTTACATATAGTGTCCTCACTGAGATACGAACTGGAGACCCCAGTGTTGCGAGACTGAAGTGCTAACCACTAATCCATTGTGCTGTAACAAACTTGCAGTTGTTGCCAATCTTCTGTCATATGTCTAGTTTCTGACTTTAGAACAACTGATCTGCATACTTGTTCAAGGTTAACAACTCAAAAAGTATTGAAGTCACAGTATTACTATGGCAGCAGGAAAGTAGAAAAACTAGAAAATGTCAGTACTTGCAGGCTGCATATTTCTCACATCACAGGTTTAAAGTGGAAGTGAATTAAAAAAGTGAAGATCTGCAATATGACAGGAAACTTTCAGAAATGTCAACTAATGCCTAACCAGTACCCTGCACTTTCTAGTATGTGAGTACACCTAGGCACACAGCCCCATAGCTGTTTATCCGTAGTGTGAGATCTGTGGCACTAATGTGTCTGACTGCTAGCCTCAGGGGATTTGGAGTGAGATTTGGTGATATCATTACTGTGCTACTCACTGTTCTCCTGGCTGGGGGGGTCTGACACGAGGAAGCAAAGCTCTGCCTATAGGCCACCTCCACTAAGAGACACAGTACAGAACAAGGCATGGTTACCCAGTAATGGGGAAAAATCATTTGTAGGCAAACCACAGCCAATACTGGTAATTAACTCTTTGTCCTCTACTTGTCTTTGTCATGCAACCTCTTTAGCCCCCTGCCGCCAGCTCCCACTGACCCTTTAAGTGATTTCTAAATGCCAGGAGTCAAAATGGTCACATGATTGGGAGTCCATCCCACTGACTCCCGATCGTAAGCAGTGACTGGAATCTGTGGGTGACAGCTTGGCCACTGTGCTGGGCGTGTACTCTCAGAACAGAATAGTGGAGCCAGCAGGATGTATATATACAGCAGCTCAGTGTTAACACCCACCCTCTGAGCTATCCAATATATGCGTATTGTCAGCGAGAATTGGGTAAGGGTCCATTCATGCCTAAGAATTTTCTAGTTTCGAACAGAGTGGTTGCACTTCTGTCAAGGTTATATTACGGTCTGTCATTCATTGGAGAGTTTCCCAAATCTAGGTATTCTGTTTTTTTTTCCCCCTTGACTGGATTGGTTACTGACCTGCTGTCCTTCAGACCCTCTGTTATCAAGATAGGAAGTTGAGGGAAATCTCTCCCAATGTGGTCATAAGACAGCAATAAAAACCTGACAAAGGTTTAAAGGCTTCCCCATTCTAAATAAAAAAACGTTATACCTGGAGTTGGACTGTAAAGTGACCTTTTCACTTTACAGTCTGATGCAGGCCAAAGCAACAGATTTATTTTAATGGCAACACACCACAGCTACTTTAAGTTTCCATCCCTTTCCCTATCTCCTTCACCCTTCACTTCGCCCAGAGAAGTAAAGTGACATGCCTGGTACTTCTTAGTATGTACCACCCCCCTTCTCCTCCATGTGACAGTACTTGAGCTTGGGAAGAGAGCATTCAGCCATGTGAAAGCTCATAGTCTTGACTTAAAACTTGCACATGGCTTCCTTTTCACACAACTGTAGGTTGAGTGCAAAAGAAAAGGGAATGAAACACGAGTATAAGAAGCTGTGGTGGTCCAGAATTAAAATCCAAAAAAGCTCAACTTCAAGCAACACTCTTCATGGTTGAATGACACCCAGTGCCCTGCCATTCTCTGCATCAATGAGGGAGAATAACCCACCGCCAGGAGAAAATTCGAAGAGCAAGAGGACACTGCACATCCTGCTAGACCTCTTAAGGGTAAATGTAAAGGAAAAAAAGAAAACTAAAATGGGGAAGAAACACTGGGGTGCTGAGCTTGTATCAGGCTTTGAAGTGAACCTGCATGGGCAAAGCACGGATTCATACTAAAGTCTGTTCACATTTTGGTAAATGAATTTTTTTCAGCCACTTGCAGTTTTGGTCCATTGACCTTCATTTTCCATACAAGTCAACTGAATGGGGTCATTCAAAAAACACACATACGACTTGCAAGCATTAGCACACAATACAGTGCATGCATCTTTTGTCAAACAATATCTAAATATTAACTCCAAGTCTAAATATTGTAATGCACATTTTAATTCATAATGTTGTTAGTGGAGAGCTGTTGAGCTGCTTTTGGCCTTCCTCATTATCTACCTTAATGGTTGTTTTTAGTATTTATACTAAAACAAAAGAGTAATACGGTATTTTGTGAACCTGAATGGCCCTCTTTTTCTGTTTCATAAAGCTTTTTGTAATCTCTGGGTACCCGTGTGGCTGCAGCCCCATAGAAAAAAAAAGTTCTTATCAGATCACACAGAAACTACTAAACACATTTTTAATAGGATCACAGCTTAAATGGCCTGGGTCACACAGAACGGCAGGATAAAAAAAGGAGCGCAGCTAACAGAGACAAATTATAGGGCCAGAGAAA
>NW_017306796.1:125060-139666 GCF_000935625.1 Nanorana parkeri | reverse complement strand
TGCACACACACAGCTAACAGGTTCTGCTGGCATCTGGCAACTGTGCTGCTCGGCGAGGAACACAAAATCCTTTAACGAGGGAGACTTTCATAAGGAAATCTATGTGCAGATGGAAGCAGGACAAGGCCTTTTTTTGAATTTAGAAGAACGTGCAATGTATTCCAATAACAATCTCCATTTAAGATTAAAGGTACAAAGCAGTAGATAAAGTGTATCTAAAGACAACTTTAAAGTTGTGGACAGTGCTGGAAATGATTTTTAGCTCTGTTAGGTTGTTATTGCTACCAGTGTACCTATTAGGGAGAGTCATCCTCTCATTTTAAACTGCTGACCATTGACACCCAGACTGAAAGTAATGGGAAATCCAAAAATTACCAGTTGCCAGTAAATGGGAGGCAAGGAGCAATCTTCCAAATGTAGACACCTGTTCTGTGATAACTGTCTAAGAGGGTGCTGTCTCGCTCTATGTAGAGATTTTGTCTCAATTCCTTTTTTGTCTCTGGGAAAAGTAGTAAAGGGAAATTTCCGCAATGGGACAAAGGCAGCAAAGGCAGTAGAAAAAAAAAAAAACATGTCGGGAGATTTAACCATTACCTACTCTATCCAAAACTAAATACCCAGAGGCTATAGAGATGAAAATGCGGCTTGGATAAGCTACAAAACAGGTTCAGTGTAAAAGAACAATACCAGTTGAATGTGACTAACTACTATTAACTATACCAGGACAAATGAGAACCTTCACAGACATATTGGCTAAAGAAATGTTTTAAAATGAAACCTAGAGATGCATAGAGCAAGAACAGCCTGCATACTCAGTACTTCAATTTTCAATCCAGACATTGCCATAGCTCACCATTTCTCCAGCCCCTTTTGCTGGTAATCTGAGAACACTGGTTTGTAATGCAGAAGAGAAATGCCCAAACACATTCACTGCAGGCTGACTGTTCTCTTTCCCACACACTAAGCCAGCCTTACCCCTGAGGAAACCAGAAGGCTTACTCATGGATGCCTCAAACATTTTTCACAATGTCAAGCCCTTCCATGGTGCAGATAGGCAGCATTGCAGTTTGTCTTTGTACATTGTCCTTGACATCTTTGTACAAGGCCTTGACAAAATGCAACTGTGATCCATCAAAAAGGCAGAAAAAAATTATTCCTGTTTGGAAATACACTTCTGCTCTAGACACGCGAGAGCTTCTACTACTTTCCATGTATTTACTGATGTTACTTTGCTGCAGTGCACCCAGGCAGATAATCCCTGGACAGCGTGCAGTGACTTCCAATTGAATTTATGTTATAGAGGAATTATATATGTACAAATGCTTGATGGTTGTGGCCATACTTCACTGCTTGCCTTATGTATTGCATAGTATATAAGATTTACACAAGTGAACACAAATTAATGCATTCATAGATGAGCCTTACCTTCACCAGACATGCCCATCCACTGTTCAGTGAGGGTCATGGAATTCCCCAGTACTCACGGGGCACGAAACACTGAGCTATTATTATTATTATTATTTATTTTCGATGCATCGTGGGCAAAATATTGCAACCTACATGAACACTAGTGACGTTGATGCTGGTCTACTATAAAATACAATTGTTCATGCTTCATACATGATTTTTCCCAACATATTTGTATGTTGTTTTAGTCTTTGCCTGTCTACATCATCAGTTGCCAAGGCTAGACAAAGTGTTCACCAAATTTGTGAATGATCTTTTACATGAAATGTTGATCTTTAAATGGTAATTATTTTCTATGATGAAAAAATATGCAGTTAAAAAAATACACTTGCAGAGGTGGCGGAAACAGGGAACGGATACTTCCAACTCGGATAATCCTAAAATGGATACACGGGCATGTAAAAGGATTGTTAATCTCTCACTGCTGACCCTCTCTTTTTCAGTTCTGCATGCAGGGGATTTGGGGAAGATACTATAAAAAAAGATCCAGGCCCTTAAACTAGCCATAGTATAGCCATGTACTGTATTTGTAATCCTGTTACAGTTTAGTCAATGTATGCATCACTGGATTTTCATCCATCTGCCAGGAGTTCAGCTTTAATGCAACCCACGTATACCTATTAGGTCAAATGCGCATTTAGTCTCTCTTCCCTCTCTCTGTAACACATATTTCTTTAATATGCCTGTTCAAAGAACAAGCATAATCATGTAAGCACTTAAAATACTTTATATTTTCCTTTATTCTCAAAGGGGAGTTTGTGGTGCATAATGGCAAAGTTCTCCAGTAATAAGCAAGGGCAGAAGAAGTACAGTTATACATACAGGAGATTTAATCTGCTTTATTTTCCCTGGTGATGGCATCGTCTACCCATCTAATGACACAAGGAAGGACTTTTATCAAGCCATATAGCAACAAAATGTGATGCACATCTATTACTGCACATCCGGACTGCCTCTCATTTAGAAAAGTATATGCAACAATTTTTTGTGTTTGCGACCCATGAGCCTCAAATCCTGGGCAGCCAACTGAGACAGATTTGCAAATGCTGCAACAGAATTACCATTGTACATTCAAAATTCACACAATCAGAAAGTGGTCAGGGGCAGGTTATATATTGCTGCAGTGCTACTTTAGAACATTATATAGAGGTATTTATGAAATCAATTTGCAGTCTCATAGTAGATGTGTCTGCTAATCTGTCTCACTGCTCCGATTTGGCATTTGCCTTATTGTGCGACAGATTTGATAAATGTCCTTCAACAAGTGTAGGACAATGCACCTATGTCTTCATTTCTACATTGCAGTTGGTAGAGGTGCTCTCCGCACACCTTTCAGCAGTCCCGGCCAATAAACAAAAATGGTGCTTGCAGTAACTAACACGGATGGCACCGTGCAGAACACAAGGTTGAGGAAATAGGTCACCAGCACTCCAAAAAGTATACACACACACACACACACACACACACACACATTTAGATATATATATATATATATATATATATACACACACACATACACACACACAGAAGATTCCAGTAATTCAGCTGGTGCCCTGTGTCATAACACTGCCCAGAGGAGCACAAAACTCAGATAATGCCTGTTATTAAGGAATTTATTAGCAGATAAACATCTGCTTTAAGATTAGGCAGCAGAGTGGAACTGTGGATTTAATTGCTGTAAAATGAAACGGCTTGTTTTTGCTTGTATGCTAACAAAGATGTTACATTGGCTCTAATCTATAGCCATGTGGGGAAAAATATAGACTAGCTGGATTAAAATATATCATATTTGTTAGCATTTTTAAACACACAAAAGCACAACATACAATGTCAAGACAGCACCGTACCCCTTTGTGAGTCCAAGCAATACAGCTCTTTCTGCCTACATAGTGCACGCAATTTTGGAAAGCCTACGGGAACTAAAGAAGGTTATTGGAGCTTTCCCATTAAAACAAAAATTAGCTGCGCCACTGGATTCACCCCTTGTGCGTTATTGAGTAGCATATGTAATGTGCTATTCAATCAACCCACACGTACTGTTACAGTGTGAAGATACACAGCTTCCCTTCAATGCACCACAATGCATAGATGTGAAAGGACTGGGAATTGAGGTGTGCTGTCCAAGAATAATGCTAGTACTTTTTGTGGGTTACATTTTATTAAGGGCCCATTCAAAGTGAATGGGCTTCTATAATGCAACATACATGGGAGCACACATAGGTGTAAAGAGGCCCTTACTGATCACAGGTTTATGTAACTGTGGAAACAGCAGTGATATGGTGTAAACAAAGTCAACAGTCTGGCTAGAGGTACATTGAGATGATCCATGATTCACTGTGTATGAGTAAATCAAGTCAATTTGAGCAGATTAAATACTTGCGGGTACATTGTGGTTGCCTTTTTGCTGAATATGTGTGTAGGCTTTCATGATCCACAACGAAAAGTAAGAGTCAATTTTGGATCCTATACACCAGCTCCTGCCCAGGTACTAAGATGTTAGTTGCTATTTGAAAGGAGGAAGGGCAAAGGAACATCATACCTCCCAGTGGAGCCTCTTTTGGTGAGACCATGCTGATTCTAGGACACCAATAGAGCCTTTTAAGAAGCCTTTCAATGCCTGTAAGCCTATTGATTTAAAAATCAAGCAGAAAAATATTTTTTACTGCTAATTCCCATATATATCAGTAGGTAATCTGAAAGATCAAACCTATCTACAATGGGAAAGGAACAGAAGGCATTTAAATTGCCTCTTCCTCTCATTCCTCAACACAGCGCACCTATATGCAATATACAGGTGAAACTCGAATAATTAGAATATTGTGCAAAGTTCATTTATTTCACTAATGCAACTTAAAAGGTGAAACTAATATATGAGATAGACTCATTACATGCAAAGCAAGATAATTCAAGCCGTGTCATAATTGTGATGATTATGGCTTACAGCTCATGAAAACCCCAAGAACCCCAAATCCACAACCTCAAAAAAGTAGATTATTACATGCAATCAATAAGACAAGGATTGTACATAGAACAATATCGGACCTCTGAAAAGTACAAGCATGCATATGTACTCAGTACTTGGTTTGGGCCCCTTTTGCAGCACTTACTGCAATTACTTTTGCACGATATTCTAATTATTCGAGTTTCACCTGTATATACTCTAAAGGTAGGCTGTAGTAAACCAAGCCCTAAAACTGTGGTGCAATTCAGTCTTGCATAACTTATACTTATACGTGATATATACAAGCCCATAAAGAAACAGTCATACTCAGGAAAGAGTTCTAATTCCTAAGTGCAGTAAACCAAAGAAAACAATCCTCTATCTTCCACCACTCTCCCCTACTGTAGAGAGCATTCTGATTACTTACTACACTTTACAGGAAATGTATAGTGTTTTTGTACATGTTTTTTTTCTTTATTATAGTGAGTAATGTATATGTGAATGTTTCATTTGTAATCAATATATTACATATTAATAGTATGCAGTCTTTTATCCAGTCAGCAGAGGGAGCTCCGGTCACCTTTCACATTATTAGTACAACTACTTTTCAGCTGCGCTGCAAGAATTCTGTTTGTTTCCTTGAACTTTAATAAATCATCAGAGCAGAGCTTATCCTTAAGCATTCCTTATCAGAAGGCAAAGCTCAAGCTCCCTAATGATTACAGAACTAATGGTCTGACTCAGCAGGGAGCGTGTGTCAGACTGCTGGAGCAAGATTGAAGGGAGAGAAGCGGTCCTTAGCTGCAGGGAGCAACGGGGAAAAGGCTGTATTAGTGGCAGTGGGCCATTCTTATCTTGATATGACAGGTTAGACATTCAAAAACTGTTATTTTAGTTCACCAAATTAACTGGTTTTCAATGTCTAGTCCACTTCTACTAATACAGCCTGTTTTCCAACACAAATCATGGGTGCAATTTTTAAAGGACCTTAATTTGGCTTTAAAATGAGGGCCAAAGTGTCAATGAGCACATTGTTTTTACATCATGAAAAGGTTCTTGGAAACTGGAGGTATCCGTCATGAACTCATCTGCCAGATCTAAACACCCAAAAAAGAATCAGAAAGCAAGTTCCTGAGAATCAATTTATTGTGTGATAGGCACCTCTTCGGACAAGACCTTAAAGCACAACTTAGCAGTAGTCGAAGCAAGCAAATTCCACCTACAACTGTTAAGAGAAGATTTTTAGCTACAGGTTTGTGGTAGCAAGAAAGCTGTTGCTAAAAAGGCAAAATAAAAAAGGAATCAGGAACCATAACCAATGGACTACTGAAGAATACATGAAGATCTTATAGACCAACAAATTTAAATCTTTGGTTTACTGTGCAGTGTTTTTGTATGATGACTAGATATAGCACAGAGCTTATGCAAGGCTTCTTCTCTTTGCTGTGGGTGGTAATAATAGCGTTACCCGAACCTTTTGTTTTGCCCTGCAGGGGCAGAATACATCTTAATGCAAAGGTATCATGTACAAATTAGTCTGTTCCATACACATATGTTGGCTTCAGTAGATCTCATGATGAAAATAAAATCATTAACCAAGGCTGTATTCTGCTGCAGACAAATGACATAAGAACAGAAACATATTAATTTACTAATTGGAAATAGATTCCACTACAGAATCACATTTATATGAATTCACTCACACAATAATTAACCTGACTTTAAAATAAGAACAAAGTTGGTAACCTATGATGATATTTTTTTCTAACAATTTATCACGATGTACTCACATCCAATCATTTTACTTACATAGGCATGATCAATAAAGCAGTTTGAGGGCCAGTGATGTGAAGTAGTTATTAGTTACCAATCAGAGTTCACCTTGAGTATAAATGGAATTCTCAGAAAAATGGAAAGGGAATATTAGTTGCTGTTTGCCACGTTAAACATGTAATAACAAGCACATCTATTCAGTGACCTTCTAATGCCAAGGAAACACTGCAATTATCTATTGCCAAACCAAAGAATGAATACCATATGCTAATTACATTTATATAGATATTAAGTAATGATGTATAATACAGTAATATATACATCATTGCTTACTATCAATATGAATTCTATCATCACATGGTAGATTTACAATGTATACACATTTTGTCAGAATTCCAGCCATGGTTAAATGATCACCTTTCAGCCCCTGAAACAAATTAGTTAACTACATAGATGTTGTCTGAAACTTTTATTGAATAAATATTTTAAGACTTCTTACTCCAGTTCCAGTCCAAAGACTAGTTGAGGCATTGGAGATCCTACTCTTTTTTAGGGCTGCAACTAATGATTATTTTCATAATCGATTAGTTGGCCGATAATTTTTTCGATCGATTAATCGGATAAAAAAAATAATACCATCCTTAATTTAAAATGAAACACATGAATGCCGTGTTACAAACAAAGTTTACTTCAGAATAAAACTGCATGTTTGATTTTTTTGCAATCACACATTGTGGTACAGTGCGTTCCAGTGCGGACAATTACAATGTGGGTGGGAGGCGCGTTTGCAGTGCCATTAAAATGAATGGTGCTGCAACACACCTCCGGCAGCAAAATTTGTCAGGCCGAAACCGAAAATTACTTTTTCCCACCTTTTATCATTTAAAAAAATAAAATAATTGTATTGTACGCACATGGCGCTTAAATAGCTTCAGCCAAGGAATGACAGCTGCCAGTGCAAGATTCCACAGATGCCAGCTGAATGTACATACAGTAGGCTGGTGCAATAGCCAGCCTGCTATTGGCCATTTCAAATTGCAATAGCCAATAGCAGGCTGGCTATTGCACCCACCCACTGCTTACTGTGCACTCCTCCCAGCGTAGAGGAAAGAGCAAATGGATCCAACCAATTAATCAATAATGAGAATAGTTGACAACTATTCTCATAATCGATTAATCAATTAGTTGGTTGAAGCCCTACTCTTTATATGAGAGAGAGAGAGAGGCTGCCAACCCAGTCTCAATGCACTCCACACCACCATTCCCATATACCAGAAACAAAACCATCTTATCTTGGGGATCCCCATCCTTTCCTCAAATTACAATAAAAGCCTGACACAGCTATAAATTAATGTTAAGGGGCCTATTTCTAAACAATTCACAGAGCCATAAGCCCTGCAAATCTCCATGAATGTTAGTTCTGTGCGAATGAAAGCAAAAACGAACGTTCTTAGTATATTTCCTTTTAAGGTTGAATGTTACATTTGGGGAAAAAACAGCATCGTGGCCACTAGATGGAGCAGTCAAAATAAGTGTGTTCTTATCAATTATTATTAATAAGTAATGTGAATTCTCCTTTTCATGCTTTACTGTGTGTGGGGGACGTTGCACTGGGGTGGTAAATGAACCATTAAACATTCCAATGCTTATTTTCAGGGCCATCAAGACAATGGTCATGCCATTCGCTACAGGAATTAAGCTGGACAGAAATAGCCCAAGTTGAATACATACTTGGAAATAAGAGATCCTTAGAGGGTAGGCTCCGTCTCTGTATTCAGTTTATGCAAAATATTCATGTTTGACAGGAGTGCACTTTGAATAAAGGTGATTCTGTATTTGTACAGATAAGAAATCCTGAATGTAATAACATTTAAATGATAAGGTCAGAGTTCACTTATCAGGCAGTGTTCATACATTTTGTGTAATAATATTAATAGAATGTAATGTATTCCTACTGCCCTCTGTTTTCTGCTGATGGACAGAATACTTTATCGCTTTACTTACTGAAGGTAAGGCAGTCTATCAGAACAATCGAGGCTTCCGCAAAGTCATGGATATTTTAAATATCAGCACAGTAAAGTATTCCTTTACAAAAAATAATTTGAATACAGGTTATGTAAGTACCTGCCATTGTTTTCATATCAGTCTCTGTACTATAGAATTCAGAGGAAGATACAACACCCTTGAGCCAATCAGGCTCTGCTGTAAGCACATGTGCAGACAAGGAGCCTGCAGACAGGAGGGAGACACCGCATTAATGTGCATATTCATTGTCCAATGGTCCACTGTGGGCAAGGAGGTGACCACACTGTATTGCTAACCTGCAAGTGGAATCACTGATCTGGCTGTGCAGTCTAGCACAACTATGCAAGACTGGCTGGATAAAATGCAAATCATTTGGCCGGTATAACAGCTCACTTATATTATAGTATGATAATAGTTATTAAATATATTTAGCTGCTAGCCCAGAGTTCATGTATTCTGTACAGGCTTTAAAGTATATTTCCACTTTTGCAGCCAGAATGCAATAACCAGGGCCGGATTTCCATTTTGTGGGCCTGTAGGCACAAATTGAAATCTGTTTAGCCTGAGCCGGTGCCCTTACCTGCTGTGGGACCCACTGGATTTTACATATGCAGCGAAAGACCCTGTGTCGTGTACGGCTGCCCTAAACGCATGACCGCATCAGGCAGGCGTTTTACAGGGCAGCCTTATGTAGCGCCGAGGTCATTCCCTTGCGTTTGAGGAAGCCGGCGGTTCCTGTAGTCACCGCTGGTCTTGGAGCAGGAGGGTGCATTTTGTGCAGAAAGCGCCCTCTTTGCTATTGCCACTGTTGTATCTTGACACAACACAGGGAATTAGGCAGAGTGGGCACCTGCATGGCACCCCTCTATGGAGGGCACCTGAAGGCACATGTCTTCTCTGCATAATGGTAAATCCGGTCTTGCCAATAACACCTACTTTATATTTGTTACATGTTCTCATGCACATTGCATAACTTAAAATTGTGAGCAGCAATTTTAAAATATTGTTTTAAGTGCTTTCTACTTGCTCACAAATCCTACCTAGCTTTCCTCTATGTTAAAGAGGAGGGTATGTAGAATGATTTACTATAATTAACCCTGTCCGTACTGGCAGATCTCATTATCAGTTGTAAATTAGGTTTCTACACTGTTCCAAAAAGGGTGAAGAGAACTGGAAGGTTGGATTCTTCATTATATGTTGATGAGAAATAAACAATTTCCCACTCTGTCACTTTGGCATTGCTCTGAATAGCTTGAAGTCCTGTGAATGGAAACACATAACAAACATATCATGGGTTATTTTCAAATTTGACCGCAAAAGTGGAAAATACACTTTGGGGCTGAATTATAAATGTGTTTGCACAGAGTATAGATGGAGCTGATAAGAATAGAAATTCCTATACTCCTCAGCTCCATCTAGTGGCACTAATGCCCTGTGAACATTGTTAGCACAATGCACATTTTAAATAAGCCCCTTAAACTATTCTGTGGTGCCTAGTGCATTAAATGTGTTTCAAGCAAAATTGACATTTCCCATGGGTGCCCCTAGGATAGGATAGCCCTAAATTGCACTGCAAATCCTTTCAGTCTCATGACTTGTGTACACGGTATTTGATACAGGGCCTGAGCCGCATTGCTGAATCCTGAATGCCACATATGATCCATCTGACAAATATAATCTATGTGGTTATATTAAAGGTGTCTTATCCATATTCACTGGGCCATGTTTGGCAAATAAAGCACATTAACTTGCACTGACAAAATGTCAGCTGGAAATTTGAATCCAAATAGGTGTTATTGGTGTATTGTACAGGCAATGCAAATAAAAGCATTATTTGTATTCTTCCAAATGACATCAGGAGAATTAAATATATAATATGAATTGGCATGGGTACCCAGAATGTCTCAAACAGTTCTTTCTCTAGACCCTTAGATAAAACAGAATCCATTGGTACACATAGGTCAATGTAATGTGGATTTGAGTTGTCCATATCAACCTGCTAAAACCGTCGTTTTATTCCCCCTTACTATAGAATAAAAAAAGCCAAGACTGGGTGCTACGGACAGCACAGGCAATTCTTTATTTAGATACTGTGATAAATAGGAGCATCACACATCTGCAATGCAACATCGTAGGCACACTGCAGGGGGCATTACAGTATGGCAGCTCATTCTTTTAAATGGGCTTCCCTACTGCAGCTAAATCACATTCAAAGAAGTGCATGCAGCTTTAGGTTACCATGCTATAAGGAGCAATGCAACACACATGTGATGGCTAGATAGGTTGAGGTGCCATTAAAAAATAATGGTACCGCAGCACACCTAACATTGCATCATGCATTCTCACATGATGTGGGATCATGTGCAGCATCACACACGCTTCCACACACATCACACCTGCTTTATAAAATAATATGATATGACCACTGTTCAATAGGACTTTAGCAATGGCAGCCCCCATGATGCTCACCTTCAGAATACGGAATAATAATATGATATGACCACTGTTCAATAGGACTTCAGCAATGGCAGCCCCCATGATTCTCATCTTCAGAATAAGGAATACTATTATGATAATGTCCACTGTTCAATAGGACTTCAGCAATGATAGCCCCCATGATTCTCACCTTCAGAATAAGGAATAATAGTATATGACCACTGTTCAATAGGACTTCAGCAATGGCAGCCCCCATGAGTCTCACCTTCAGAATAAGGAATATAATGTAATATGACCACTGTTCAATGGGACTTTGGCAGTTCAGAATAAATAATATGATATGACCACTGTTCAATGGGACTTCAGCAATGGCAGCCCCCATGATGCTCACCTTCAGAATACGGAATAATATTATGATATGACCACTGTTCAATGGGACTTCCGCAATGGCAGCCCCCATTATTCTCACCTTCAGAATAAGGAATAATAATATGATATGACCACTGTTCAATAGGACTTCAGTAATGGCAGCCCCCATGATTCTCACCTTCAGAATAAGGAATAATAATATGTTACGACTACTGAATACATTATGGTGACATTTCTAGACACAGTGACTTTTTCATTTAATGGTGGGCTCAGCGGCTGCAGCATTGTTACCGACTCTGGTTTTATATGACGGGATTAACGCTGCATTAATTTTGGGCACGATAAGCTGGTTAAATATCAATACCCGGCTTTTGTACACAGGAAAGAGGAACATAACAAAGAAGCAGACAATAAATTGTGTCCCAGCACCACCTCTCAAGCATCTTTACATGTACAACACGCTGACATCCCTTTATTATGCAAAGCAGACGCAGGAACCCAGTGTTCAAATCTATTTACAATACGAAATTGCTGCTTGTGAGGAGAGGGAGTTTTCATCTGAATATGTCAGCTATTAACCCTTCCTCATGCGCCAGGGCTCAGGAGATAGCCTTCATATTTATCTCATCACATTCCTTTATTTGTTTTTCAATGCAATATGGCTTCAGTACATCTCTCCTTGATGAGTAAAGAGAATGGAAATCCCATGGCTGGGAGATGTTTGCGAAAATGCTTATAAAGGGCAGACAACTCTTGCGTCATTGTTGTTATTAACTTCCTATAGAGGGCGCTCCTCCACTAGAGTCGCCATGGTTCGGATTCCATTGGAATGATGAATACTCAGGGTCATAAAGACCTGCGCTAGAAGAATACTTTGGGAGTAAAAGAAAAATACCCATTTCAGGAGGTCTACAGAACAGCATTTGTAAGCAGTTGAAAGTCGCCCTTAAAGGAGAACTATGAGGCGAGTGAAAATCATTCACCCTCATAGTTCGAGCTGACGTGTGACAATGAAACTGTCACACATCGGCTCAATAGATTGGGAAGTGGGCGAACACATACCGTCGCTCGCTCACTTCTCGATCAATCACCGCTCCCTGCAGGGATTCCCCCCTCCCCTCTCCGATCCTCCAGCACTGACTGGAGGAATGGATGGGGGAGGGGGCGGTTACAGCTGGCTCTGCCTCTAGATAGGCAGAGCGTGCTGTCAATCAACCAGCTGGGTGGATCTCGACAGTATTGTTGGGATCCGCCCCGGGTGCGGCGCTCTCAGTATATAGCTAGCTATATACTGAGCTTTGGGTCACAGGGGGACGTTAGTATATGTCCTCCCGTGACCCTAAAGAGAACTATGGGGAAACACACTTACCCCATAGTTCTCTTTTAAAGTAAACCCAATCACCAAAATCTCATATAAGCTTTTAGTGTGGTAAAGTAATTTCAAAAGTTATTTTCAATGTTGTTGTTTTTTTTAATCTACAGTTTATCTACTAAACTACTACCCTATAAACCTACCATGAAGGCCCATGTGTAAGCACTTCCTTTTACAGAATGACAACACTCCATCTTTTGCCACATGTGCTCCAAGATGGAGACTCTCATAGTTTAGAGTTAGGACCGCACTATGTAGAGGTGCCTTGGCGAGGTGGTGCAGCTTTCACATTTTCTGCAGAGGACGGGTATCTAAACCTCTGTTTTTAACCTTAGCGGTGAGACAAGTTTTTTTGCATGCTGGCCGGTGAGTGTGCTGGGACACTTTTTGCTGATGTACTGTATAAAGCTCTTCCATGTGCACCTTGCTTAGAGCTGGTTACACATTGATGAGTACGTTTGCCATTTGTTTTGCAACACTCCATCCCTGCCCCCTGATTGTGCTCCTGCGTTGTCACCACTCACATAGGCTTTTGAAAGGAAAATACATGTGGCTGTTTCAACACACATTATACAGGCAAGGACACAGTTGTCACTATCCAGAAACCTTCCCTGAAAAATATCAAGCAGCCATCACTGAAGCATGTCCATGTAGACAGGAAGTGGCTGCATTAAGGCAGCTGGAGATCAGCAGCACTGAGCGTAAAGGACAATAGAAAAGGTGTAAACAATATTTATTATTGAAGAACCAAAGTCAAAACTTTTTTGGTTCTGGATAGAATAAGGGACGGGTATAACCCGTCAGCTTTTTTTGCCCTCTGTGTCCCACTGTAGATATTTCCCATCACTTCCTGTCTGACAAACAATGGGGAGTGAGATAAAATCCCTCCAAACAGAGTAAAATCCTTGGTGGTCACCAGAACTAGTGTCCCCATTAGATAACCTATCCACACAGGGAGTGCATTGGTTCCAATGAGTCACCAGACTTAGACTTGCATCATGTGAAGGAGCAGTAAAGTAGAACCAATGTGTGTGACTGCAGTGCAGGAAGCTGAACCTGCATATGTAATGGAATTCTTAGGAATTTCAATACTCAAAAGGTTCCCAGGTAGTAAGATTGAATGGGAGGAACAGGCAGCAGGGCAGGTGATTATGAAGCCTCTTCTACTGGGGGGTCTTGCTTATTTTCATGTTTTTTAAACCACACACATCAAGATGATTTCTTTTACAAAAAGAACACGGAAGGGAATCAAACACTCCCTCTAAAAAGTAGAAGATGTAGAAATGTCTTTACCCTTGAAAATCTTAAGTGATCTCTGTGTACCGCTGTCCAAATGCAGCCACATCAGAGACATTTTCTTTACTGACTGTTGTGTAGATGACATTTTTACTGTTATGTGGAAGAAATCATTACTAATTCACAAAAGGACACTTTGTTCCTACCAACTTGCCAGCAATGGATTTCAGACTGTCCCAAAATGGCCTCCACATTCAACTTCTATAGGATGGCTACTGGAAAGGGAAATGCATGTGCCAGCCTAGAGAGTGGGTGACTTTGGAGGGAGGAATATTCTGCAACGGTATGGGAAGAAGGAGCAAGAACTTTCTGGTAACAATGTAGCTGAGAGAAACTTCAAGAAATCTGCTTTCTTGAGTCAGATTGGTGTTTTTTCAGTGCCAGGAGGGCAACGCAGAGAAGCGGAACCGAACTACACTTGTTTCCCCGAGTCTGCTCAAGAGGACTAAGGAGAGCTGACAGCTGCAGTGTAAGGGGTGCATGGTCTTTACCACAAAGTTCCTAATGTTCCAGTGACTGACTCTTAGATTTCTAGAATCATTACTTTGCTACCATACAGTACTGCTATATCTTCAATTACCTGTTCATCTCATCGGGAAATAGTGTGATAGACTGTATTACATAGTGAAAGAAAGACATTTAGACAATTGCTGTACAGTAGTGTCTGCTGGATAAAGCATACTGGCTGGTAAGAGACTTTCTTTAAAGTGATATTAAACCTTTAGTTTCTTACATTTTTTAATCTTAGCAATGGGAGGCCCGCATGCATGCAGATCTTTGGGGTTTTTTTTACTTACATTTTTCAGTTCCTTGTTTTCTAGTGGAATAGAAAATCCCACCGCACTCCTGACTGAGAAGCCCCATATAATGTGGAAGGGGGGGGGGGGGGGGCGGAGGGGGGGGGGCAAAAAAAAAAAAAAGGGACCC
>NW_017306796.1:69114-125020 GCF_000935625.1 Nanorana parkeri | reverse complement strand
GGGGGGGGGGGTGCTGAAGTGGGGGTGCAAAACAGAAAAAATGGTCACCAGCACTTCAAGTTTTCTTCAAAATGAAATCCTTTTATTCATTCTTGCATGTCATATCACCATGCGTGGCAACGTTTTGGAACCTGTCCGGTCCCTTCATCAGGCATACAAAAGTGACTTTTTTAATCACTTTTGTTTGCCTAATAAAGGGACTGGACACGCATCCTGATATGACCTGTAAGAATGAATAAAAGGATTTCATTTTGAAGAAAACTTGAAGTGCTGGTGACCATTTTTTCTGTTTTGATACCTAGTGGATCCCGCATCGCTCTCCCCTGCATGGGTGCCTCCATCAGCTAAGTGGCTGCTATGGAGGCACCCATGCATGCGTGTTCCCGACCAAGCCCGCAGAGCCATGTGCGTCCATAGTCACACACAGCCCTGCGGCAGGCTACGCCCCTCATTCCCACCCAACAGTTTGACTGATGGTGGAAGGAGCCATTAAGGTGAAAAACGCTCAGCCTTTAGTAATACTTTAAAGTAGATCCACTTAAAAGAATTGTGTTCAGGGCCCCAACGCAGACCCGCAAGCTCACCAATGGCCAGGTTTGGGTCTTATAATATAGTTAATTTAGCTAGATAGGATAACGTAAATGACTATGTCACGGTTGTTGATGTTCTAATGCCAGTACTGTGATTTGGCTTGCAATTATTGAACTTGTTGCTCCGTTTGTACTAACCAGTTTTCTTATTTACAGCCTATAGCTGCCACTGAATAAAGTTGCATATTATTTACAATTGCTGCACCCGCATACTAATCAAAGCCAGCATGTGTGCGCAACACAAATATTGTCTTCCATCACACATCAGAGCACCATTTGTCTGCAGATAAACTATTACTTCTCCTATGTTCTTTGATTGTAAAGGTAATGATTTGGGCCTTTAGCAGAAAAGAAGAAATAGTCAATACCTAGAGAGGTCTTTTGAAGTTGCACTAGGTAGATTATTATCTGCTAATTAACCCTTTAGATGAAAGGCTGGTTTCAGTTCAGTCTTAATTAGCTGAGTTCAGAACCATTTGAAAGAGGCCTACAGAACAGCTTCAGAAATGGCACACACCCCATATCTGCAAACGTATTTTTCGACAGTAAATCATTATTCTTCCATTTTAAAAATTTTCTTAATGCATTATTGAAACCTGATGTGACTGTATTTTCTATATTAAGCTCTTGAATGAGCCATATAGGTAGACCCCCATGTTCAAATACTTGGAAATCTGCCATGTTCAGGGGATAACAGTGTGTTGGGCAACCTGGGTTACTGGTAAAGGATATTGAACAGGTTAGAAATTTTCAGCTTAGTAGGTTTGTGTTCCACTATGATACTGGTAATATAGCAGAGGCACGATAGGACAGGGTCTATCAGCACTTCCAGATGTCTATCAAAATGTACGGCAAAGCAACAGGTTTGTTTTTATACCCAAAACCTTCCTAGCAGCATATACTCACCTTTATTTTGCACCTGACCACTCTATTCAGGGCCAGAAGCTGAAGGAAATACCTTCTGGGTATGGTGAAGCATATGAGTGACTCCATGTGGCAGCACTGGGTCAGCTAGTACCTATGTATACAATGACTTTCATGACTCGTAGGTAAAACAGGACTATACTTTCACTCCAGGCTACTGAATGGATTAATGTGGGAGTGAAGGGAAGGTAAGCATATGCTGCTGAAGTTGTCTGGAGCAAAGTGAACCTGTTGCTTTGCTCTGTTTGGTCAAAGCACAGGTTCACTTTAAAAATCTTTATTCTTCACATTGCATAACTCATCTACGCCTTGGCCATTCTGCAAATTCCTTGAACAGTGCTATCCATATAGTCAATTGGAAACCTGGTTTATGGTCAGACATCAGTAAGATTTTTCTTTGATTTGATCTGTTAGATTAGTAAAACGCACTAATAACTCTGTAGCATGAGGGCTTATCTAATCAATCAATGTAATTCATATCTTGTTGAGTAGGTCTACACAGTTCTAAAAATGTTGATCTAACAAATTTAGGGAAGCATTGGCTGTTGTGTAACCAGCTTTAGGCTGTGAAGACCAGTTCAGTATAATACAAATGGTTAGGGATGCACCAATACTTTTCGAGTACATGTGCAGATACCTGGCATTTTCATGAGAACTACCAGGGTTGCAGCTGGGACCTGGCTCTGGAGCTCCACCACTGTCCTGAAATCATTAGTCTGTATTGTTTTAGAAAAACTGTTACATGACAATAAACAAAAATGTATCAGTACTCGTACTTGTAAGTACTCGGCAAGTACCAGTACTCGTACTCACAAAACTGGTATCTGTGCATCCCTTTATTTATATTTATAAAAACAAAATCGTACATTAAAACAGAGATGCACAAATCCCGGGAGCTCCGTGTGCTCCTTACAAATGACAGCTGCCTCCTAATTTTTGCATTTTTCTCTAGTGTAGTCTTGGAGCTCAAAAGTATCGGTACATGTACTCATACTTGTACCGAGTACTGTACTTGGTATCTGTGCAACCCTACAAATGGTGGCAGTGATGAGGTGTCAAAACACATTCTTGTAGGATACAGGCATTTTATGAAGGTATCTGGAGGGAAACGGGTCTTTAAGTGGTTGTAAAGTTGCCCAATATTTAGCTATCTTATATGCTGTATGGGACATCTAGAGTACAATGTCCAATAAAAGACAACTGCTAACCCACAAGTCCTCCCAGTCAAGGTCTTTATCAGAGTAGTAATCACTATGGGGCTTTTGGCTCCTGTGGGTTCAGAAATGATCCTGACTCCCGATTATCCGTTCTAAACCAGGGTTGAGAACAACCTTTCAGAGGTGGTTAGGGGTTCCTTGAGCATTGGCAAATTGATCTCCCACCTGATGGTACCTGCATACTGTAGTTCTAGAGCTGATGGTGACTTTGCAGAACCAGCAATTTGGGACCAGTGGAGACTCTGCTCTTGACTCTCAGATAAGTACCCAATGACACCAGTGATCTTTTTAGTTGTCTGTAAGAGGGCATCTTTTCCATTAAACTCCAAAGTAAAAAGGCACTTCTATCTGACCACCAACAAAAGGGGGCCCTTCTTTTTCCACTAGCTGTCGATCTTAAAGAGATTAAAGACCAGCAAATTATTGACACAATTAAAACCACTCACTGAACTGTTAATGCCATCCAGAATTCAGAGAATCCCTACAATGTACCCTAATCTGAGTGTTCTATAATCTCCAGCAGCAAGACGTCACAGAGACCCTGTCATGTGCAGTGGGTAGGTCTTCTTTCTAAAGCATGTGCTTTTTAATTTTCGAATTGCTATTTTAGGGATGTAGCGTTTCCCCTAAATTCTTTTTGTCTCTTTTGTGATCTATCATTGTAGACTTGTGTTGTGGAAATTTTATTATATGGAATTATGTGGACATTGTATTGTAGGATGTGTGTGTTTTAGGGATTGTCATCTGTCTCCCTCTGTCGGATGTAACCGAGGAACTCTCTAGTAGAGGGTACTTGGGTTGAATCGGGACCAGTGGTAAAACCGTCAGTATGAAAACCTTCTTATGGGCTTAGAGACATGTTCGCAGTGTGTGGAGGCGTTTGGCGGTTTGTGAGTACTAAGTGCAATGCGCTGGGCTCCTTGCCTTCAAAAATATGTACACATTAGCGAAGCGAAGTCCGTATAACGAGATGCGTATTATACCTCTATTGCGGACTGCGCTATCCCTTTTGGATACATATCTGCTTTTATAAGAAGACATTGATAATATGCCTTGTCTGTATACTCGTACCGTATATAGATAACCGCATTAGCAATGTCTCTTCAGATAGTCTCAGACCTGTAAGAACAAGTAGAATGATCTTACTAGATGCTGGTCGCTCTGAGCAGTATTGAATAGGGTCCATGCTGACGATGATGGGGGATGGGCAACCACATGGCTGTTCTCCCACTGAGCGTCGTCCTTTGACCTTAATAAATGAAGGAGTGGAGGGGTCTGTCCGGCCCTTTTCTACACTGACTCCACGATGAAAACATGACCTGTGTCCTGACTCTACATGACTCTACAGAGGTACCTCCTGTCCTTGCACAAAAGAGCGTAATACAACTGTGCTTTTAAGCATGGGGTGAAATTATTTGTGTTTGGCATGGATTTGTGCGTTTAACCAAGCGAATTTCCATAACACTTGTCAGATAAGCTGTGCTGGCTAATGTACTCTGAGTGAGCAGTGCTTTTTCTCAGTCACCTGCTGTGCTGAGTGTTCACTAGTAGAGTGTGCTAGAGATAATGCTTCACATTAAAGATGTTTAATACCTGGACAATCAGCAGGTCTGTGGAGCCTGCTGGAAGAGCTATTAAATATCGGAGGCTCTTCCTGCTACAGGGTCTTCACTCCAGGGTTTCTACCCTGAAAGGATGTATCTGTGATCCACCAATTTAGGCCCCAGGCCTGAAGGTCTAGGGGTATGGGAAGCTGTGGGGATCTCCTGCCATGGGAGGTGTCCCTAAGATACTGGCTTTGAGATGGAGTGCTACAGGGCCGTGAGGGAAGCAAAGCTGCAGTTGTCCCCCACAGGGATTGTGAGTGACTAGCTGAGCTGGGAAGCAACACAAAAACCTCCTCACCGCTATCCTGCCTTGATTTAAAGACTGAACATACACAGGAAGCACAGTTCTACAAGGAGCCACTTATATTGAGATGTATTCCAGCCAGTAGAGTATTGTGATAGAAGGACTTGTATAGTTAGAAGACCATGCAGAAGACCATTGATTGTGTATGTAATTCAACCATCAGGTATCCAGTGCTACCTCCATCCTCCTTCCCATTTATTCTTCATGCTCGTGCACATTAAATATCCTAAAATATATTCAAAGTGACTGGTGCCCATTATTCAACACCACCAGGAAAAGAACTTCACCCTGAGAAGGAATGTGCCTAGTGCATTTATCACCAAGTAAGGGGGCCTGGGACATTAGTGATGTACCTGTTGGCTATCAGAGAGCCAACCTGTGCTAAAGCTGGTTACCAATAGTGCTACACTATTTTACCAATCAGATTTAAAGTCCAATGGCAAGTTTATATTTGAATGGTGGCTATAAAGTCCAGAAGATGTCATGCAGTTTCAGAGAGCAATACTCTGCATATATTAAAAAAAAAGCAATACTAAGCCTGTGCTACAAGAACATTACACTTTGATACTCCGGGCTCAGTATTATGGTTGAAAGACAATATAGGCACCGTCTCCTCTTGCATATGACTGCTGAGGCAAATCTTATTCAACAAACAATGAGCAAAGTGCAAAACGCAGATACCAATAGTAAACAATATGAATTCATGTTTGACTAATCTTACTCCACTTAGAGAAAATTTAATTGGTTGCTTTTTGCACAACATCTTTGCTCTCTGCACTGCTGTAATGATTTCTAAAGCGTTTTTTATTTCATTTTGAATTAGATAAGGAATCGTTAAAATCCCATGTAAGCTCTTTTTTTTGCCTTTTGTTCCCTGTTGGCATTGGAGATTTCCCTTCACATCCTGTTTTAGAGACACAACAGGAAGTGAGAGTAAATGCTGTTATTGAATTCGCTTTCCACTCACCTCTGGTTCTAGTGGCAACTATAAAATTGTGGATTTTCCATCCACACTTTCTATCTTGATGGCAATGCTTACAAGAAAACAGAGAGGGTGAATCTCACAGCACAGACACAGATTACAATTAGGGATGCACCAACCGAAAGTGGTACTATGGGGAAAATGCCAATGATAAAAGAAAAAGAAAAACTCTGATCCCCACTGCTCTCCCCCACCTGTGTCAGCAGAGGAAGTGGGGATCAGAGGGGACACAGAGCCGTTCCAGAAAAAAGCTGTCAGGTGGTTTGACGGGGCAGAAAGCTCCGGCAGGAGGGGCGGAGCTTCAGGATCTGTAGATATGTTAAATATATACCGATCCTTCGCTGTACTGAGCAAACACCGAGTGATCAATACTGATCACCTAGCGTTTGTAGATAACTGAGGACATAGTGATTACTATGTCCCCAGTTATGAATGAACAGAACGTGCTATACATCACTTCCTGTTCATTTATAAATGGGGACATAGTAAATATTTACTATCTGCTCACTGGCTGAATAAACAGGAAGCAGCTCAGTAAAGAGGCTTCCTGTCCTGTTCAATAAGTGCAGGGGCCGCAGAAAAAGATACTGAGGATTCTCAATCTCTTTTTCTATTTTAAAAGGGAAATATCAAGGGCCTGTTTAGACCCCTAATATTTCCCCATAGCCCCTAGCAGTAAAGTAAAAAAATAACAACAAAAATAAAATAATTAAAAAATGATTTAACATTTTTTAATAAGGTTGGGGAAAAAGTCATTTTTGGTTTTGGTCTGACAAATTTTGAAATAGTTTGACATTTTGAAATAGTCTAAAAATTTCCTTTTGGTGCATCCCTAGTTACAATAATAACTGAAAAAGAGGTTATAACTGCTCCCTACTCTCTAAATACTTCCCTACTCTCTAAATACTTCTCTAAAACTAAAATTAAAAGTTTTGGCTTTATATATACTTTAACCAAATTTGTACTTGGTCAGATTTTAAAAGCTTTCAAAAGATTTTGAAATTCCATTCTTACATTGGTCTCAGTGGGAACGTAATGTAAAAACATGACAAGTACAAAGGGTGCATTTACAACGTGATTGACATTCGTTTGAGGTGCTTCTACCGGAATGACTTTGTAAAAAAAAAAAACTCTATAAACAACTGCTGATCAAACACATAAACACATCACAAATGCATTGTAAACACATGTCAGGCATATCACAAACACATTCTCAATGCAATCCACTTCCTGAAAGCATACGTTCTCTTAGGAGCATTCGGCTTGCCTCTGACATCAATGCACACAAGCTCTTAGTCCTATGCGGTTTTTAAAGGACTCAATGAATTGCTTGTGAGCTGTACCTAAATAGCTTCTAAACCCCAAACCAATATAATATATTGCAGCTTACCAGTCTCTAGGTGTGGTAGCTGCATTTGTCTTCTTTTTTCAGCTTCCTTTATTTTATGTTCACTTGGCAATTTTGTGAACAACACGTTTCCCACTTCTGGGTGACTACACTTATTTCTCCACTGTATCTATTGGAGGGAGCCATTCTTGTAATATAAGCTGGACTTCAAACATGTCTGCCTTTCTTTATATCCACTACATGGTGGATTTATGGTATTCATAGTTTACATACGAAAAATACGATTGTCTTTTCAGCTCACAGGTATTTTATGTATTTTGTGTACTAGCTGCAAATGTTCTTAGCCTGAAAAATACAAACAAAGGCAGCCACCACATCTGTGGACTGATAAACTGCAATATGTTATATTTTTGTTTCTGGGATTAGATACATTTGAAAACAGATCCCATCCTAAGGCCCCGTTCACACCTGGGTGTTTTGTAGCGCGTTCCTACGCTCTGCAAAACGCTCAAACACCGAAATCCCATTATTTCCTATGGGCATGCTTCACACATGGGCGTATTACAGGCCGTATGAACGCGCTACAAAACGCCCCACACCCAAAGAAGTACAGGAGCTTCTTTGGGGCGTATTTGCCGCACGTATCCATTGGGATACAGCCAGGTAGCCCTCGGAAATGCGCGTTTGTCGCACGTTTTTTTTTACCGCGAATCGCTGTAAAAACATGCGGCATGAAACGCGTGACAAACGCACATATTCAATATGCCTAGGTGTGAACCCAGCCTAAGGAATTGTATCTATTTACTTGTTCTGTTTCCATCTTTGTTTGTAGCTGGCTTGCATGTCTTATCCGAATCTTGAGTATCAATCCGAATCAATGAATATCACTGCATCCAATTACTTACAGAAATATATCTTGCAGTAAAGAGTACAGATTTCTGGACTGAAGTCTAGACTTTGACCACTCGAATGAAGAAACACAGCGAAGCTCCTTAGAATACGGAATTGGTATAATTAACGGTATCATTCTGCGGTTGGATCTGAAGGAGTTCATTTTTTTTCTTTCCAAGCGAGTTTTAACTCTACGTTTGTGTCCTCCAATGCTCTGTATAGTGTTGTGCCCTCTAATAAAAACACTTGGAACAAATGTCCCATTAAAATTAATGCATCTTGCTCAAGACTTCACATAATAAATGATTTATACCCAGTAAGCAACATCTTTCCAGCACGGATTTGTTTATTTAGCCAGCTTTATGCATTAATCCACTAAAAACATCATTAAAGGAAACCCGAGGGAACATGCAGGCTTGTCTACCACTGCTGACCTCTCCTTCTGAAAATGTTCGCAATCATGCTTCCATGCTCATCCCATGACTCCAAAACTTTTTGTGTCATTAACCCAGAAAAATATGCAGATCTGGAGTTCTGACTTAGCTCTGGCATTACATGAAAGGTGGTTGTTTTGGGTCAGTGCTTGAAAGTATTGAAGCACGGGGCAGCATGGAAACTAGCATTTTCAGAAGGAGGTCAGTAATAGCAACCTGCATGTTTCTCTTAGTACAGATGCACTTTGAATCTTGGATTTTCTAATAAATAGCTAGCTAGCTACAAGGAACATATACCTTTCAATTAGAAATTAAAACCCAACTTTAGGGCTCCTGCCCCACCAAGGGACCCTATCTCCCCTGGAGGCCCCCGAGTATATAGGATATTCCTTTTATTTTTTTAAATGTACTTACCTCTTGTTAATGTCTTCTATGCAATGGGCCCTTGCTGCTCTGCATTCAAAGTATCCTTGAATAAAGATTAATATCAGTCTCCTGGGCTGAGTGACAGCCCAGAAGACTGAGGGCATCTTGTGATAGAATAAAAATACTATGGGTGCAGGTCTGCATTGAAGGTGAGTATTGCAGCCTGAGCTGATTTTTTTTTTCTAATAATGCTGGAGGAACAATTCATTAAAAAAAATAGCCTGGAGTTGGAGGATAAGTTGAACTTTTCCTTCTAAATCTAAAGTAATATTAAAGCCTAAATGTCCTACTTCTACTGCAGATATTAAGACTTACAATGTATGGTGTCTTTTTAGGGTGGCTCCATCCCCCTGCAGTGTTCTGTGGAGTCCTTCTGTATTCACCCTTATGTGGATACAGAAGGAGGATTACAGAGAATGTAGGTCTGTGCTACAGAGCACGTAGGTTGAGGCATCACCCTCATATTGGCAATCAGGTTCAAAGACTGGGCATGCATGCGCGTTGGTGCTATGCATGATCGGACATGTAGTTTTGATGAATGTAATGTAATGAATGGAACTGACGTCATGATTGTGCACTCACCGACAAGAAGTTCTAGGAAGCAGCACACAGGGAAGGGGGAGGATGTGTATGCATAAGTCATTTTTATAAACTGCTTATAAAGGAATTGATTACAAAACACATTTTCTAAATTTTTAAATCTGCAGCTTTAAATACCTGTTGATGCTGCCATAAAGGTCCTTGTTCATGCATTTTCTGTTATAGGGTGACAATGTTCTGTCCCTGTCACATACAACAGATACTCTAAAGTCAGGTCAGTTTCAAGCAGCTTACAAGAACCTTGTGATTGTTAACATCAGAAGGCGAGCAGTCTGCCTAGATTCTGCTCTTCTTAAAGGAGAACTATGGGGTCAGTGTTTTTCCCCATAGTTCTCCTTGGGGTAACGGGAGGACACAAACTAGCGTCCTCCCGTTACCCTAAGCTCAGTATACCGCGAGCTACAGCTCGCGGTATACTGAGACGCCGCACCTGGAGCGGATCCCGACTTAGATGACGGGATCCGCCCAGCTGCGTGAGTGACAGCTGGCTCTGCCTATCTAGAGGCAGAGCCAGCTGTACCCGCCCCCTCCCCCTTCCGTTCTGCCAGTCAGCGCTGGCAGATCGGAGCGGGGAGAGGGGAATCCAGCCCATGACAGGATCGAGAGGTGAGCGAACCTGGTATGTGTTCGCTCACCTCCCGATCTACTGAGCCGACCTGTGACAGTCTCATTGTCACAGGTCGGCTTAGAACTATGAGGTGAGAAGAAATCACTCATGTCATAGTTCTCCTTTAAGTAAAGCAGAATGGGGTGTGATTTTAGAGTCTCTGTTGTGAATTTTGAAGATGCATTTCTCCACAATGCTTGCAACTACAAAGTTAAATGACGACTTTTTTTTACACCTTGTTTGGAATATGTTAATATTTTATTGTGCACTGTCTGGGCAGAAGTTCATTTTAAAGTGTGTTGGGTCTAACTTTCTCTGTGCCTCAGAATATCATAGTTAGTAACAACAGACTCTTCCACTAACACCCTGTACAATGGTCATATGTAAAATGGACAAAGAAGATCTTAGCTGGTAGCGCTGGGTGAGGCTTAATCAGTGGAGAAGCCAGGGTTACCATCACATTCCCAAACTCCCTTAACATCTATACTTGGGTAGGACCCACCTTCCCTTCTCCCTTCCTATGTTGTTCATTTTCTACTGCAGTACAGGTATTCTTTAAACAGCAACTCAAATTACATTTCCTAAAAAAAGATAATGTGAGGATAAAAGCGTGTAAACCACATGTACCTCCTTTCACCAATACTCCCAAAGAGAAAATCCCAATACAGTCTGCTCTTAAGCTAACCACATACTTTACTATGTGTGCAATTTTCTTTAGAGCTACCAACAACTATATGGTGGAAATGCTTGCCTAATTGAATCCAACGTTTAGGTAGGTTTTTTGTACAGTAAGATTAATTTGTATGGTTATCCTTAGGCACATGGCTACCCTCTGCATGTCCTCAGTACTACATGGCATCCCTATTCAACACGAAGAAAGAATCTCTTACACTCAGGATGGTGGAGAAGCCAGCGACTAGTTCAGGAGCAGATCACAATGTGCTTTGGGGAGGGATCAGGAACATGGAGGTGTACAGAGTTAACATGTTCAGCTGAAAGTGCCAATGCTTGCTTTTATAGTCAACTGTCTAAACCTGAAATGCTTTAACAAACAGCCCACAATCAGCTACACCCCCTCCAATCTCTATATCGGTAAGGACAACAACCTCATACCAAAGTTCACTGGTATAGTCAGTTTTCACTGTCCATCTTATCTGGTTCTGAAGTAACCTTTCTTTATCTAGTGCTGAACCTGTAGAGTCTAGCACATGTGCTTGCCTCAAAATCGGGTGCAGCTGTAAAGAATAACAGTCTGTCTTATCAGTATGTCTATGTAGGCTGAAGAAGACTGCCAATTTGGACAGTCCCCAATCGAAGTCCAGAGCGTGTGCGGGACTGCAGCATGAAAATTCAGCACAAGAAGAGGACAGGCTGCCCGGCCTCAGTCATCAAGACTAACTTTGACTTACGTATGCCATTATATTACCATTTCTGATATAGGGGTCTTTTGGAGTGCTGGTGAGTTTTATTGTCAACAATACTCTTCTAGGCATAAAGCAGCAGTCAGACAACTTGACTCTTGACTTTGCAATTCCCTCAACAGCTACTGTGCATTTACAATGATCTTTAACTTGTCCTTACCAAATATAACACTGCATAATAACTGTAACACTTATGCAATCCATTAGCCTGTGTACCTGTTCATCTCCTACAGTAAATGCTGTATAACAAGGAGGACCCGGGTGGCTGGGAGAAGGGTGAAAGGGTTATTAGCCACTGGCAAAGTACAAGGAGTGTAGAATAGAATTGCTGCATGAATGTCCTTGTCTGCATCTCTTCTTGTTAAAAAAAAAAAAAAAATACAAAATCCACAATGCGAGGTTCAGGATTGATTACAGCTTTGGTGCTTTGTGCTTTGGCTCGCTGCCATCAGTACAAGCTCTCTGTCTGGTTTGGGCATTTTGTTTTTCAGCTGGTTCTAACAAGGTGGCCATACGCAAGTAATAAATGTAACTCTTAGAAAGGATTAGCAACTCTTGGGATGTGCTTCCTTCAGGTAACCATGAGTAGGAATGTCCTAATATTTCCCAGCTATGCTGCCAACTCCTGCATTTATATTAACCCCAAGTCACATGTGGGCAATGCAGCTTTCAATAAGAATTACCATGTATACACTGCCATTGAATAAGGGTCACATTTATAAACTAGTGTTAAAATGACACTAAACTGAGGAGTTAAATCCTAAAAATACAGTCAAGTACAGAAATGTATCTTATTTGAACATCATTCGGCTCTAGATCCTCAAATCATCTCTGAATTGGTGCCGATACTGTCCTTCCTTCTACTTTTGTTCCCCATGGTCCCTGTGTAGGTTAAAAAGTAGTCACTGCTCCAAGCTCACTCCCATCATGGACTACAGTCTCATGTTTAGTTTACTAATTTGTATTGAAATTGTAGTCGATCACTGGAGGGAACTTGGAGCGGTGGCTACTTTCCAACACACACAGGGACCATGGGGAACAAAAGTAGCCACCCTCCAGAAGGAAGGACAGTGCCAGCACCAATTCAGAGATGATTTGAGGATCTACAGCCGAGTGATACACAAATAGGCTACATTGTTATTAATAGTTACGGTACTTAAATGGATCTTTAAGATTTATGTTCTGAGTTTAGTGTCACTTTAAGTGTGAGATCAGGCAGTTGACAGGACATCAACTATAAGACTTTACGTGAACCCTGACTCTCAATTGAAGAGTCAGATTGAGAAAAAGTAAGCAAAGATAAATAAAAATGTAGTCTTGCTGCAGCTTTAAAAAAATAAAAATAAACAACAAAAAAGGCACATAAAGAACAGTGATGTGCTTTACAAATGGGATTAGCGATCTTCTTCCTTTGGGACTCTGAAGTAGGTAAAGCTTCTTTCACGTTAAGTGGAAAAAACAAAGGGGGGCATTGAGAGGAGAGCCTGATCACATGGCTCCAGAAAGTTAAAACAGAACTTTTTTTGTATTGTTTGATAAAGCAAGTTTTGCTTTCTGTGCCCTGTTGGGTAGATATCCTTTAACCTTCTGTCCCGGAGACACAGCGTGAAGTAAGAAACCACTCTTGGACAGGTATCAGAGCAGGACTCCATAGTGGAAGATTTCCCCTGATTTCCTGACAGTATAAAAGTTTGGATTACCCATCACCTTCTGTCTGGGTGACCAGGACAAATAAAGAGTTTGTGTCCACCAAGGTGGGATAAAGGTATTGAAACAAAAACCTGAGAGGAGCTTTAACTCTTCTCTACTCTATCCCAAAAAGGTTTTTGCTTTAGATATAATCAGGTTGCATTTCCAGGAGGAGTACCCACCCATATCAAGACTCCTGATAAGTTCTGAGGACACGACGGTATTAATACAATATTTTCCTAAGAGGAAAAAAAAACCCACCCTCTTTAGATACTATCTTTGTTAGAAAGATTTCACTTCACTTCCTGTCCCTACCTTATCACACAGATATTTGAAGGCAAATCTCCCCAATAGGAATGTTATTAAACACAGCTTCTAATCCTTGCCAGCTCTATTAAAAATTATTGTTATTACTGTTCGTGTCTACATTGAAGAGATTTCAGGTAGACAAAAAGTTATGGGACATCTTCTCAATAGTGAAGAAAATGTGTCCCCAGCACATCTATAGGCAGATTCCGGTCTGCTGTGTGATAGGGATAGCTGTATAATCTCCCCAGTTGTAACACAGACAGTTGTAAAAACCAACCCAACATATATACTAGCCCTGCCCCACTCATTTCAAAATTAAAATAATAATTGCGGCCTGAAGATGAGATTTTTAAATACACTGTGCTGCTGAAATCCACAGGCTGTTTTTTTTTCATTCAAAGCTACCACTGGAAGGTATATTCAGCCAATTATCTATCTGCTCAAAGGTCCCTTACAATCTCTCTTCATTCCTAATGATTGATTTATTCACTGTCCACAGGAGGCCACAAAAGGTAAAAAAGAAAAAGTAAAAACGAAATATACAAATTTGCGGACTATTGTTGCCTCAAATCTCAGAAAATGGTGCAAGCAGACTGTTTAATATGCATGAAACATCTCTGAGTTTCATCAGTACTCAGCGAGGTCATATAGCCATACAGGTTATGGCGAGAGGGGACTAAAGGATTCAAAAGGCCCCGGTCCGAATCAGTGCCTAGCACAGTATAGCCCTTGGCCTTTGTCCTAAAATACGCAATAATCCTCCTATTTTTTGGTATATAAGATGGACTGAGACATGTGAATAGCTTCTGTTCTAAGTGGCTAAAAAGTCTAAAACGGCTGTATGAGGTTTGGTCTCTCTCTCTCTCCGCACTCGCTGGTGAGACTCTCCGGACCCCTGGTGAGGCCCCACAGAGCCCTCCTGAGACGCCGCACAGCCCACCTGAGACCCCACACATCCCTTCTGGAGACATCAGGCTGCCACCACAGAGCAACACAGAGTATGTAGCTTCATATTATTCTGCATTGCTGTATAATGTATTGCTGGGATTTGTAGTCCTCTATAGCTGGTGGTATTTTGCATTGCTGTATAATGTATTTCTGAGATTTATAGTCCCTCTACAGCTTGGAGTCAGTGGCAAAAGTACCGGAGCCCTGGCGCTCCACCACTTTCCTAAAATCATGTTTTAGAAAAACTGTCACACGACAGTAAAAAAATATATATTGGTAATTGATGTCAGCGAGTACTTGAGGAAAAATATTGGTATACATACCGTGCATACACATGGCTATATCTGTACTATACACCAGCTGCTCTGAATGAGCATTTGGCTGATGGAGCATGAAGGAGTGATTTGCATGCCTCCACCCACTGTCCTGAAAGGCATGACACTTGCAAAAGAACTGCACAAATCTCTATGGTATCAGCTGGAACAGACACCAAAGAAACAGGAAGTCAGTAGTCTGTCCAGTTTAACTTATTACCTGGACATTTAGATTAGATGATTTCCTCTCACTTCCTCTGACAACACTAAAATATTAGATTTCCCATCACTTTCTGTTTCAGTGACAATGGCCACCAAGATAAAGAGAGAGGGTAAGTCTCCACAGTAGGGACAGAAACAGCAATAAAAACCTGACAGAGGGTCTAAGGCTTTACTACTCTATCCAAAACTAAAAATAAAAGTTTTGGCTATATAGTAAACTAACATCTGTTAAGAACCCTCTCTTCTACTGGAACTCTAAGCAGATATAATAAACACAATTTCATGTATTTTTGAAATTAGATAATATACAGTATGTACCTGAATATGTCATTATATTCGCTCCCCATTATTGCCTCAGCAAAAGGACTTATACTGGGAGAGGTAGGGTTAGCAGTATAAGCCAGTTGCAATACACAGTGCTGTCAGTCTAATAAGGGGAGCTTGCTGACAGGAGGAGGGTACAGAATGATGGCCTCACCAGTGTGGTGATGCTCCTTCTTCATCTAATCAACAGGCTAGGGCAGGGTCAGTTATTGTATTGCTGTAACAGCAGGGGAGAAAGTGTGGTCACCGACCTGGATATGTTGTCTGTCAGGGGTGCCTAAACAGAAGGCTGGCTGAACATTATTGCATATTCGTTGCTGAATGAGATGTTTTATGTGTACTAATAAACATGCATGCACGCACTCGCTATGTAATTTGAATATAATATTAGTATAGAGTAGGAAAGGGAACACAGTGGTGGATTTACCCCTCCAATATTTACATTCACTCACTGGCTGCTTTGTTAGGTACACCTCTTCAACTGTTGTTAACACAAATATCTAATCAGCCAATCACATGGCAGCAACTCAATGCATTTAGGCCTCTAGGCGTGGTGAAGACAACTTGCTGAAGTTCAAATCGATCATCAGAATGGGGAAGAAAGGTGATTTGGTTGTTGGTGCCAGATGGGCAGGTCTGAGTATGTCAGCTATTGCTGATCTACTGGGATTTTCATAAACAACCATCTCTCGGGTTTACAGAGAATGGTCCGAAAAATAGAAAATATCCAATGAGCGGCAGTTGTGTGGACGAAAATGCCTTGTTGATGTCAGAGGTCAGAGGAGAATGGCCAGACTGGTTCAAGGTGATAGAAAGGCAACAGTAACTCAAATAACCAATTGTTACAACGAAGGTATGCAGAGTACCGTCTCTGAACTCACAACACGTTGAACCTTGAATCAGATGGGCTACAGCCACAGAAGACCACACCGGGTGCCACTCCTGTCAGCTAAGAACAGGAAACTGAGGCTACAATTCACACAGGCTCACCAAAATTTTAAAACAGAAGATTGGAAAAACGTTTCCTGGTCTGATAAGTCTCCATTTCTGTTGTGACATTCGGATGATCGGGTCAGAATTTGATGTAAACAACATGAAAGCATGGATCCATCCTGCCTTGTATCAATGGTTCAGGATGGTGGAGCTTCGCATCATGAATGTGCACCCAAAAAATCTGCAGCAACTGTGTAATGCTATCATGTCAGTATGGACCAAACTCTCTAAAGAATGTTTCCATCATCCTGTTGAATCAATGTCACAAAGAATTAGGGCAGTTCTGAAGACAAAAGGGGTTCAACCCAGTACTAGCAAAGTGTACATAATAAAGTGGCCAGTGAGTGTAACTATTACATTTTAGTAATTAGTAGTATTCTTAAAGTGACATTAAACCCTCAGATTTTTTAACATAAACCAATACTGTAATGTGTGCCTAACTGTAATCCATGGTTGTTTCCCTGTTTCGAACTCCATTAAATGTTCCCTTACTCACTGTCCAGTAGGCAGGAAGTGAATGGAACTCTCCAATGGCAACAGACAGAAGCAACACATTTAAAGTAGGGGGATGCCAATACCCTTACCAGCTTTTAATTGTTGTCTGTTTCCTTGCTGAAGATTTAGACATCCTGTCTGGCAAACGGTTGTCCCCAAAACAGAAAGAATAAACATCTTTCTATCAGAGCCTCGGATAGCAGTAAAACCTGACAGGGCCTACTAACTATGGCTATAGATATACTTTAAATGTCAACTACGTCACAGCTGACAGCTCAGTTGTGGGTGGGCACCAGTAGGTTGAATTTTCATGTGTTTGTGGGACTTCAATGACTGTTGATTTTCTTGAACCATTTAACATCTCTGCATCCTCCCCTAACCCTATAATTAAGTTGTTTGTCTCTCAACCAGATTCCTCAACTGTGCATTTATTTTGCAATACAAAGAATCCAGTGGGAGGGGTGTGACACCATCCTGACTTGTAATGACAGTTGGGTGGAGTTGGGAATTCCTGTGGGTATAATTTACTACATGAGTCCTGAGAGATGTAAGAAGAAAGCAATACATTTAACATGCCAGTAACTGTGCACAATGTTTGACATATTCTGGTAGAGTTGTCTCTTAAATGCCATTAAATGTAGTATATAATATTTTGGTATACAGTATAGCATTAGTGCATCTATACCTGAGATGGAAATTTGTTAGTGTGTATTTATATAATTTGCATTATTGTTCTCCAGCTAATCCAACACTTATTAAAATAAATCTGTATTTATAGATATGAGTAGACTGCCACTGAAGACCCCCTCCTGATGGCTGTCATGCCAATCCAATGGTTCCATTACTTTAGTGGCCTGGGACATGAATGCAGAACAGCTCTGATTTTCCTCTGTTTTCACTGGCTGCATATTTGTTGCATGTTATTCACTTAGAAAGATTTAATCCAGAGACGACCAGTCCACTAGCATATTTAGAAAATGGTCAGCAACAACACAACAACATCATCTACATATCTAATCTACATGCATGAACCTGAATTTATAACAAATATACCCTCCCTGCATCCCAGTCCTGATGGAAATTGTTAAGTAACAGACGGACCTCTGTTGTAGACCAGCGTTTCTCAGCCTTTTTTTTAGTCACGGCACCCTTTAAAAATATGCTCGAGGCACCTCAATCTAAAATGTCATAGATTTTAAATGGGGCCCCATGCAAAAAACGCACAAAAAAGTGGGGCCCCCCTTATATCACAGTTCCGCCTTCAAATCAAGATTCTCCCCTTCACATCATGGACGTGCGGTCAGGGGAGGCAGGTGAAGCAGAGCCTCACCTTGTATTAGCGAGGAAAAAGACTTGAAGCTGACAGCTTTTTCTCCATTCAGAGCGGCTTGTTACAGGTTACACAGCAGGGAAAGCCACCCTGCTGTGTAACCTGTCATAGACGGAGCACTGCCTGTTAATTACAGGCAGCGCTGCATCCAGCTTCTGACAGGTAGTTAGGTTACACAGCAGTGGGCTTCCCCACTGCTTGTGTAACCTAACTTGGTGAGGCAAGAGCTGTCACAGCCTCTACTCTGTGTTAGAGGCGTGAGCTCTGTGGGTGGCTTGGCCCAATGGCAAAGCACCATTGGTCCAAGCTGTCCAATCAAAAAAAAGGGAAAAAAAACCCCACTGAGGCCATCAATCTCAATCACCAGTGACGAGCAAGTGAGGGACAGGGAGGCTCCTCCCTTCCTCCTCCCCACACAGCTTGGTTACAGAGCTGGGGGTGGGGCTTCGGGAGAGCTTGGGCGGGGCAGAGCTTCGGTGAGACGGGGCGGAGCTTCAGCGGGCTGGGGGGTGCCTCACCCAGCACAGAAGGCACGGCACTGCTTCACATCAATGTTACCCTCTGCATCAGTAGCCCCCCTTCACATCAGAGCACTCTTCTTTCACATGAGAGTTCCCAGTTTACTTCAGGAGCCCCAATTACCTCAATATTCATCCCTACTTCACAACACAGACCTACTACCACAATATGTTGAGGCACCCCTGAGGAAGCTGGAAGGCACCGTAGCTGGTGTGGACGATTATATATGTTTTCACTGCCTCAGGTTGCTATGGCTGGTTAATATCTTCATGTTGCAGCAGCCTATCTCTCAACTCATGGTGCATGCGTGCAGTCTGGCTATGCTGAATATTTGCCGACTGCTAACCAACATGGTGCATACCATATTCTCTAGGGCTGAACTGCATGTATGGAATTAGCACGCAGGAGCAGTGAGAATACATCACTCTCATTATTATACATCTAATTATTATTTAGCAATGTTCACTAGGAGGGTCTGGGAAAGAAAGGTTGTTTTTTTAGATCTAGTTACGTTTTCTTAAACTACCCACAAACATAAAATCCATGGAGCCCATGTCAGCCACATTAGGCACCAAACTCAAACATACATAGCTGCATACCATCTTGAAATAAATATTTCCCAAGTTATCACATTGAAAATCTGATTCAAACATCGCTGGAAAATGATGAATTGCTAAAATAGCCACAATTCGTCTCCCCCTGAACATAATTGATCCATATCTGACACCTGCCGGGACAACGTATGGTACATTCACCAGCAAATCCATCACACACTGAAGAGTTCACTTCCTTCATCTGTTGTCACATTGAAATCACACAATGTCCCTCTACATCAGGACATACTGCACAATTGTGCATTCCGGTTTATGTCATGCCTTGGTCACACAATAGGCTGACGCTAATTGAGGCTTAGAGATGGTCATTTAGAGCAAGTTATTTCTTCTGCTTGTGTACCCCACTTGTAAGCCTCTCAGAGTAATTCTTCCTCCTCAAAGGTCTAGAACTGTGTCCCTGATTGCACTCAAAGCCTGAAGCGTTGCAGTTTAACTTTTAAACTGAAAATTCTTTACCGTCTATATAAAGTTTTTTCGTTTTCTGCTTTGTTACCCTCTACAAGGTATGGGAGTCCTCGGTTCTTGTGAAAACCATTGCAATCATTCATTAAAATGCCTCCTCTATGCGCACAATGGCATGTGGGTCAATGCACTTTTTTTAATGCATTGATGTAGGTTGCATCATGAATTTGAATAGGCCCTTAAAGCTTTTCTCTAGGTAAAAGAAATACAAAAAAAAACTCCCCTTGCAGTGGGGCTACCACTGCACTGTAAGGGTTGTCTACGGGACTGGTGTTAATAAGTTTTACTTATGAGATCCCTGCTCTCGCTGGCTCCAAACCGGTGCCAGTAGCTTCTTCCCCCCTTCGGCTCAAGTAATTGGAGGCCCACTGACATAATCATGTCTAATGTTGGGCCCATAGCCCTGCATTATACAAGAGGACGCCGACTGACATTCCACAAGTCGGATTGGAGGGGAGAGAGGTGAGCTCCAACTGCCAAGGGAGTGGGGATAAGGAAAGTAAACGTCCTTTACACAGCTTCCCCAGACATAAACAAGCTTTTAGCCCTTGTAGTGTGGGGGTAGCCCCACTGCAAGGCTAGTTTTACCTGGAGATAGGCTTTAAAGCACAGTGGCTTTGGGTTCTTTGGTTGGAATCTCAACCAGTACACTACCTGCATGGTGTTTTCTTCTTCCTGTGCTTGTGTCAGTTTCCTTTGGTTACTCCATTTTCCTCTCGCACACCAAAGGCGTGCTGGTACGTTAACTGGCTCCAAAAAGCACAAGATGGCTGCCCTACCTCCTAAGAGCTTTGAGTCCCCAGGGAAAAAAGTGCTATATAAATACAAAGTACAAGTATATCTAAACCCAAGAACTGCAGTGTACCTGTCCTTAGATGTGGGGGCTGTATTATTTTTACTTCTTCAAGTACAGAAAAATATTTGATTCCGATGGAATTCCAGTGTCCTTGTGTCCTGTGCACTGAACTGAAATCTCAAACAATGTTATCAGCGTTCCAAGTTCTCTTCTGCAAACTACAGAACACCTAATCCCTATGTCATGGAAAGATTTGGAAAGCAGACTAGAGGGCGACGATTCTCCTCCATAAACACAGTACAGTAAGTGAGCGTTGTCACCTTAATAAAGGAAGATAGTTACTGGCAGCATACCAGGGTTAAAATAAAGAAGAAAAAATGCCGAAAAAAAGGAAAACTAATGCAGAAAAAACATCTAAAAACTGGTAAATAGATATACTGTATATCATTTCTGTTCTTGGATTTAAATACACTTTAATGATCCTCAAAACATACAGAAAAAATAAATAAAGTGCACCTGCTCTATTTTTGGCCAACACAGTGTGCAACTACTCACAACGTTTTCACATCTGTATGTTGTGGGGCACTAAAGGGCCGGTGTATTGGGTCATAATGTATATGTGTCTTAGGGGTGCCATTCAATAAAAATTATACGACACATACAGTGCATTACAGTGCTTACATGGAGTGGAGCCAACGTTGTAGCTAAACTTGAGCCAGATAAAACAACAAAAACGATATATATATCTATAGATATATATCTATATATCTATAGATATATATCTATAGATATATATACACACACACATACACAGTATATATATCCAATGTTTTGACGAAGCTCAGTCCATCTTTATCAAGGCACACATATGGCCTGAGCTCTGTCGAAACATTGACATTAAAATGCTGATGCTTCGACCTATCTCCACTGCAAAACCTGGAAGTGCCTCTAGACCTACTTTGGATTTGTATGGATATTTTTGTGGGTGAGCACCCGGCTTTTACCCTACAAATAGAGTGTGGTGGCTACCCCTGGGAAAATACAGTATATGTATGTCAATCAAAAAATATATACTAGAAATGATATTTACTTTTCTAGACAAATGTACATTCCATACAAGTGACATTAATTAGCCGTCATTTTCCATACTGGTCCTGAAGAAGCGGATAAAATCCATGACATGCGCCAACCTTTGAAAAATGGAAAACACTAAGCATTGTAATGGCCTTTAATATTAATATATACATGTGTATATTTATGAAACAAAATGAAACAAAAGAAAACAGTTAATGATGAGTGGGTATCTTTTATTCTTTATAGATTCTGTTTTTTTCTGTCCTGTAATTGGCTTTGATTAAGGTCCCCGAGTGGTCTGCAACATGTAAGCCACTTATGTCTCTGCTTGCCTGGCTTCAATAAAGATGAAGTTTTAACTGGATGAAGCTTATCGAGAGCTGGCACCTTGGCTTTGGCGCTGGATATTCTTTCATTGAATGGAAGGAAATTCTGTGCAGCTGTGTGATCACTGCGGTGAGCTGTCCTGCTAATGCCTATTCCACCCTGTGGCTTTAAGCTTTACAGCTCCATCGCAAGCAATGATTACACATTTACCACTGAATATACCAAGTGAAAATTAGAACGTTCAGAGTATGGATGAGGGTCAGTGAAGCTGTTGGTTTAGCTAAATGCCAAAATACTAGCAAAAAAGTAACCGGTAGCAGTTGATACCAGTGAAAAAGTGGTGGATGAATTAAAGTATATGCAGAAGCAAAAACTTTCATTTTTGGATAGCATGAGGAAGGGTCAAAACCTGTCACATTTTTTTCTGGGCGCCACTGTGGAGATTTCCCTTTACTTGTTGTCCTATAGATACAGGAATATAGAGGTTATCTCCCCATAGTAACAAGTGTCTCCACTGGAAGAATTCCCCTCTGACATTCCTGGCCCATCGAGAACTCAAAATGTTGATTTTTTTTTTTAAATCAATTTAAGTCCAAGTGACAATGGTGAGGGTCATCACCAATGGAGAGACAGATATAATTGTGTAGATCCCAAAAGATAGGGGGGGGGGGATGAATTAGATATGCAGAGGCACCCGTCAAGAGGTATGGACTGGACAGTATTATTTTCAAAATTAGGGTTTTATGAGATATGATCAGTAGATACATAAAACCACCTGCAACGCGTTTCATGGCTGCTATTGGACACTTCTTCAGGATGTTGTGTGTCACAGCTGAAAAGGGGAATATGCAAATATATGTGTGTATATATAGATTCATTGTAATATGGAAATTACATTTAAAATAATTACAGTGGATATCTGAATAAGTGATTGTTAATATTTTGAATTTTATCCTCTGGGCGAGTGGAAGCCAGGGATTGGCAGAGGGGGGTTGCAGACACTGAGCGGTTGGTCAGGTGGATGAGTCTAGCAGCTGCATTCATTATAGACTGAAGGGGGAATAGCCTGTGTAGTGGAAGGCCAATGAGGAGGGAGTTGCAATAGTCAAGACGAGAGATAACAAGGGAGTGGATGAGGGCCCTCCTTACCATCTTGTCTTGAATTGTCTTGAGATTGTAATGTCTTCCTTATATTGTAAAGTGCTGCCCAAACTGTTGGCGCTATATAAATCCTGTATAATAATAATAATAGAACAGTAGATAGAATATACAGTGGGGCAAAAAAGTATTTAGTCAGCCACCAATTGTGCAAGTTCTCCCACTTAAAAAGATGAGAGGCCTGTAATTGGCATCATAGGTAGACCTCAACTATGAGAGACAAAATGAGAAAACAAATCCAGACAAATCACATTGGCTGGATTGTGAAATCACATTGGTTGCAGTGTGAAAGAAGATGTGCGACCGTTTCTACTGTACGGTTGCACGTATTTTATCTAAGGAGCACGCTAGAAAACCAGCCGAAAATCGTACGATTTTCGCCTGGTTAGAACGGTGCTCGGGAGACAAATCCTGAACGGGCCGGTGTGCACACGTGCACACTGCCCGTTCAGCATTGCGGTCATCGGAAGCCCGCCCCTCAGGGGGCGGGGCTTGCGATGATCGAGAGTACGATCTGCCTGTCCAAGATGGGCAGATCGTACGTTTTTTTAAGTACTTTACAACCATCGCAAGACTAAGGTCTTGCGATGGTTGTAAAGTGTATGGCCACCATTAGAGTGACTCACTTCTTGGCTCAGCAATTACGCTTCCTATGTCACCTGCAGCACCTTACTGTTCAATGAATTAGCATTTCCTGCATCTCTGGGCAGTACCTCTATCTAATTAGCAGGGAGCTGATTTAGGAAGCAGCAAAGCTTCCCCAGAAAGGAGCAGAGTGGTAGGTGTGCGGAAATCACAAGACTGGCTGAACATATTAACACAACTTGTGGTAGGTGAAACAATTAACATTGGTTTTTTTTTAAAGCTAGTTACCGGTTTATCTTGAATTTCAATTTTATTAAGAGTAGCTCTAAAAAAAAAGAAAGCCAAAGAGGAGTAACCTAACTCTGGAAATATATGAAGGATAATGACAAAGCGTCAATATGCCGCATGGGGGAATTTTAGCTGGGCCATGCTGAGAGACATTTTCACTTCTTTTTAATAAATGAGTAAAATTCTTTCTAACATATACTGTACATTACACGTATTTCTAGTAAGCCTCTCTGATCTTCAGTTGGGCTTTTGCACTCCCCCTTCTCATCCTCTATGCATGATCAAAGCTTCCCCGGTGCTCTGGAAGCTTGGTGACAGGACAATAGTTCTCTTAGAGCTCTTCTATATCTTGCAGGCTGAAGCAGCACTTACAAAGTCAGGTTCTGACTGGCAGCTGGCAAGGCAAATCTGCATATTTCAGAACATGGCTCTGCAAAGAGCTGAATAGTATGAGATTTGCATTGTGCTGTGTATTATGCAATGAGGATATAAGAGGTCAGAAGAGAGCTCCACGCGCAAAGCCAATTTCCTTGGCATCAATTTCTGTGGCAATGAAGTTTGTAATGAAATTGACAGCAAGAAGAGTAGAAAATGAGCAAGATTTGCTTTGTTGGTACCAATGAAACCAGCAATGAAAGTGACACTAAAAATAGTGGAACGTGAGCAAGATTTGCTTTTTTTTTCAGTTTGGGGCACCAATGACATCAGAAAAGGGGCACCAGAAAAAGGGAAATGTGAACAAGATTTTTTTTTGTTAACATCCATTCAGTCCAGAAAAAGAAAATCAACTCTTCTTTATTGTGTCAAAAAACTTAGCAAAGGCTAAAAGCAAATAGAACCATCCGTCCAGCATACTGGATACACACTTTCTCAAGATGCTGGGATCAGATACAAGTTCCTTGAGAAAGCGTCCAGCGTGACAAACGCAGAAATGCCACCAGCACACCAGAATCCTTTTAGTTCCTTGTCAAATATATAAGCACTTTCAAAGTCGTGCAGGGTCCCTTCATCAGGCTTAGCATTGACGATGATGAAGGTACCCTGCGTGGCCCCGAAAGCGCTTGTTTATATGACAAGGAACTTCAAATAAATGGACATTCTGCTATCCTAAAAGGATTCTGGTGTGCTGGTGAACTTTCTACATTTTGCTGATATTTGCGGAGCCATACGCAGTCACTGCGAGCACCCACCCCATTACCCCACCCCATTACAAGGGGCTTTCAGTAAGGATTGCAGCAAGGCAAAGAAAAGTATCTACAGCGTGAGAAACAGTCGTTGTCCAGATGTTTCACTCGTTTTTAGCCTTTGCAAAATTTTTCAAAGGCTCTGGATTTGTTGCTTTTTCTGGGAACTGCTGCTGTTGTTTCACAGAGGAAAAAGTGTGTGATCTCCAAGGGCAACTTCTTCTATACTTCTTCTATATGCACAGGTTTGCGCTACGTCACTGCCACACATCTTTTGAGCTTTAGGATACTGTACCACTTAACCTGTGTTCACCTTCGATGAAGAGAGAAATGAAGAGAGAAATGAAGAGAGAAATGATAGAAGAGCTGGGGCTGACAAAAACTCAGTGCTTGAGGTCACAGCAAATGTGCGGTCATCCTCTGGTTATTCATGGGCAAATCTCCCACCCTGCGTGGCCCTATGGCAGATGAGTGACAGAAGTGCATACAACATAATGTTCCTTTTCCCTATTCACCTTCGCAGAAGGCAGGATCAGCCAACAAATTGTAAAATCTCCGTGTGTGGTAATTAGCACTTCCAATGTCCTCCCTGAAGAGCACCGGACAAGCTCTTCAGGGAGGACATAAAGGACCCAGCTGAATTTGATTTTTACATGGGTCTGATTGACATAGAACGTTCATATTTTTCGTTTTTTTTTAACAATGAGTTGCATATTTGAATTGCAGCTTGACCTATTGAGCTCTGTATGCAACAGGTATTTTTCCAGCTAAGGATTATCTGGAAAAGAATAAACAGCCTAAAGCTCCACCTGTTGGGATGATATAAAAATATGAATATTCCCGATTACATTTGTGAAATGCCACCAGCACACCAGAATCCTTTTAGTTCCTTGTCAAATATATAAGCACTTTCAAAGTCGTGCAGGGTCCCTTCATCAGGCTTAGCATTGACGATGATGAAGGTACCCTGCGTGGCCCCGAAAGCGCTTGTTTATATGACAAGGAACTTCAAATAAATGGACATTCTGCTATCCTAAAAGGATTCTGGTGTGCTGGTGAACTTTCTACATTTTGCTGATATTTGCGGAGCCATACGCAGTCACTGCGAGCACCCACCCCATTACCCCACCCCATTACAAGGGGCTTTCAGTAAGGATTGCAGCAAGGCAAAGAAAAGTATCTACAGCGTGAGAAACAGTCGTTGTCCAGATGTTTCACTCGTTTTTAGCCTTTGCAAAATTTTTCAAAGGCTCTGGATTTGTTGCTTTTTCTGGGAACTGCTGCTGTTGTTTCACAGAGGAAAAAGTGTGTGATCTCCAAGGGCAACTTCTTCTATACTTCTTCTATATGCACAGGTTTGCGCTACGTCACTGCCACACATCTTTTGAGCTTTAGGATACTGTACCACTTAACCTGTGTTCACCTTCGATGAAGAGAGAAATGAAGAGAGAAATGAAGAGAGAAATGATAGAAGAGCTGGGGCTGACAAAAACTCAGTGCTTGAGGTCACAGCAAATGTGCGGTCATCCTCTGGTTATTCATGGGCAAATCTCCCACCCTGCGTGGCCCTATGGCAGATGAGTGACAGAAGTGCATACAACATAATGTTCCTTTTCCCTATTCACCTTCGCAGAAGGCAGGATCAGCCAACAAATTGTAAAATCTCCGTGTGTGGTAATTAGCACTTCCAATGTCCTCCCTGAAGAGCACCGGACAAGCTCTTCAGGGAGGACATAAAGGACCCAGCTGAATTTGATTTTTACATGGGTCTGATTGACATAGAACGTTCATATTTTTCGTTTTTTTTTAACAATGAGTTGCATATTTGAATTGCAGCTTGACCTATTGAGCTCTGTATGCAACAGGTATTTTTCCAGCTAAGGATTATCTGGAAAAGAATAAACAGCCTAAAGCTCCACCTGTTGGGATGATATAAAAATATGAATATTCCCGATTACATTTGAACAGATTTACCATTTTAAATATATATATATATTTTAAAAATGTATGTTTGCCTTTGCCATTATAAACAAATACAATATTTGTACACCTTTACATCCATGTACGTTTCTGTGATTCAGTTGTCCTGGAGGTGTCTGTGAAAACCTGGTTGTTCCTTTGTGTTCCATTTGAGGTAGAATTTGCCAAAGTAGTGACTATGCCATTTTTGTACAATATGGAATTCAGCTACAGACACTTTTCTCACTATTAGGGAGTGTGGAAGAGTGCAGAAGAGTGAATGCTTACTTTCAGCCGTAGTAGTGGGAAATGGATTCTATGGATTAGTGTTGTGGAACTGTGACCTTTTAGTAACCGTGTCCCTGCTTTATAAATAATGATGTTATACTAGACTTCTCTGACCTCTACTGCCATTAGCCTTGGCCTGTACCCGACACTGAATCTTACACGCAATATTGCATCTTGCTTTCAAACCTTGTCTAGTACACCAACACACTCAAGTCAATAAATGCCTCTGTCAGTTTGTACAGTAAATGCTTCTAAGGACTTGAGAAACATGACTTGTTTTAAAGGAAAGCTATAGTAATTTTTAATTCTCAAGATACTTATATGGATGTAATCAGGTCGATACAAAAATATTCTTACCAATAAGTGAATCTAAAACCAATGCTTTTTTTCACTTATATATAGAGTAAGGAAGGGTTAAAACCAGTCAGTTTTCTTTCCAATTGGTCAGATTTCTGCCCTATAGGCAGAACGGGAAGAGAGACAAAATGTCTCCATACCTACTTAAAATCCTCTCAGTAGTCACTACAACAAGTGTTCCCATTGAAAGTTTCTCCTCGAATGTTATCCTGGTGACAGCTCAACTTTTAAATTGTTCCTCACATTTAATCTTGGTAACAACAGCTACTAGGACAAAAAGAGATAGCGAATCAACATGTACGGTAGTTGTATCATTAGTGGCAGCCCTATAGCTAAAGGGTAAAGATGATAGCAGCTGAAGAAGTAATGGAGAAGATGGCAGCGGCTGATGTGGACTAGATTGGCTGTAGATACCTTTCAGTAACGGTGTTCTGGCTCTATAGATAATAATCTGACACTAGACTTCTCTGACCTCTACTGCCATTAGCCTTGATACTGGATCTTCCATGTATTTTCACATCTTGCTTTCAAACATTGTCTAGTACACCAATGCACTAAATAAGTCAATGCCTCTGTCAAATTGCTAAAGCAAATGTTTCAAGAACCCAGAAGAGTGCCTTGTTTCTTTTTAGTTTAGAATAGAGCAGGCAATCCCTACCACAAGGACAGTGGAGAAGATAGCACTGCCAACTGTAGCTTGGCTAGCAAGAGCATGGAGCGGTGATCCCTGGAATACAGCAAGATTAGAGGTAAACTTGCTATAATGTGCCATGTATACAACACGGCAAATACTCCCGCTGATAAAATGTATTATGTGTAGGACACATTTAAATTTATTGTTAGATTTATTATTGGTATCCAACAGAAATAGGTAAGCAGTCGTTGATGACCTTTCCTTCTGAAAATACTAGTTGCCTGTTTGTTACACTAATCCAGTGGCTTATTAATTTTGCACCTTTCATTCCCTTATAACTCACATGGTGTCATTAATTGAGACATATGATAATACCATATATGTAACTAATTGTTGATTCCGTTATAAAGCTTTCCATGGACATCCCTGAACTGGAAGATCACTAAAAGAACAGCAACGGTGAGATATGAAGCAGCTAGTCTTGTTATAGATGAATGCCCCCACCAGCCCTCCCACAGCACAGGGAGGTCCCTGCCACCACTTGCTGTGAGAAGTTCACACATGTGTAAATTAAAAGGAAACCTGTCAAGAGTGATGGCTGTTTACCTGACGCAGCCAAGACTCCCATCCAGCATAGGAGGATGCCATTTCCAGAGCCCCAATATATAGTGTTAGTTTCGGAGCAAAGCAAAACCACACAAACGGTGACCTATGTGCTGCAGGATTAGCACTTCTTCTGAGAGTCAGACCATAACATTATCTGTGCTGGAGGAAGGGCACGTTTAGTTCAAAACATCATTGTTTAATCCTTTCAATATTCTTATCTATCTCTCCCTTTTCTTTTATTGTACACCCTCTTTTTCACCCTTTTCCAAATGTTTTAATGTAATCAGTAATCACTAAAACCTTCTTTAATATTATTACCTGCACATTTCCTTAAATTATATCAAAGTCAAAAGGTTTTTAAGCCATTTTAAATGTTGATTAATTCACTTATAATGAATGCTGCTCCTTGATGTTTAATAGTTTTAGGTTTCCTGCAAAATCAGCTGGTTCCCAGGAGCACTGGCCTGGATATCCTGCTTTAGGGTGGCTCTTTTCCCTTGCAGGGTCCTATGGAGTCTACATTGTGTGTTCTAGTAAGCTGTGTGGTCCCAACAAACGCCCAGGAATGGAAAGGCAAACTACTACCGTGCTCCATGTTCCTCCCTCTTCCCTTCCCCAAACTAATAGATGGACAGTTGCTGCAGACAGAGCTGTCCTTTGTGATCTTGTACTGGACAGGAAGTTAAGGGGAGCCAAGCTGAGAGAGTTGGAGCCACCTATTCAGAAGCATGATGACTAAGTGTTTGGGCAAAAATGTATAGAAATACTTTGCAGGGCAACTTGTATTTGTTTGATTAGGATTCACACAAAAAAAATCGTGGGGTATCTGATGTACTGTAAGCATATTAACTTCTTGCCGTCCGCCCGTTAAGAAAGAACGGACGGACGGCATTAGTGCTAGCAAGTAGTAGATATATGCAAAAACTTAAAAAAAAAAAAACCTTTTGAAACAGGTTTAAACTTACCTGTGTCTTTGCCGTGCACTCCCGTCCGAACATCTGAAGAGTCTCTGGCGGCCGCAAAGGATCTTGGGGTGGGCGTATGCACAGTTCAGATGTTCGGCTGGGAGATGAGGAAAGACACAAGGTAATTCTATGGAGCAGCGTGCACCCGAACAGACTCCGTGGGACGTCAGAGGAGAGGAGGACAGAGGAGTCAGCGCTGGATCGGAGACCTGCACCAGCGCTGGAGGGACAGCTGAAAAGGACAGTATGTGAGAAGATGATCGGATTAAGAGGTATTTAAGGTAAGTCCCGACACTAACATTGGGGGAGGGAAAAAAAATATCCTTTAATGTCACTTTAACATTAAAGTAATACAAAACCCCCCTTTTCATTTGAGTCCTGAATGTGCATGATCTGCATAAAGTAATTTTGTCTTTTGGTTGGCCAGTGTGTGCGTGTGTATTTTGTGTACTTTGTGAGACTGCGCAGTGTCTGACTGATCAGGTGTATTGTATTTGTGATATAAAATCATGCAGAGTATGTACGAGTCCTGATGAACTGCATTGTGAAGAAAGGCTGTGTAGTGGTTTTGGAGAAATTGTCTGAATTATGTGTTCTCTGGGTCTGCGCAGATCTTTCTACAGTCATACATAAGCATGAACTCCTACGTGAGTTAAATGCTGCAATTTATGCCCTCAAATTAAAAGTACATCCACAAAATACTCAAGGAATTTGCATTTAAACGGATGCAGTGCGTCTCTAATTTTAATGCTGCTATTCAGCTGTGTTCGCTAAATCTCTATAGCTGCCGCTGCCCTCACCAATGCATGTGATTACGTTCCCTGGTTCCAGCAATAGCTTTTCTCTGGCCCCACTAGAGTCTTGATCTTAGGCTGGACATAGATGGGCAGATGTCTTAAAGAGAACCAAAATGGGATGCAATATAATATTTTTCCTGACTCAGGTGACTGGTAAATACAGCATAGAAAATAGTAAGTCCCTCTGCACTCCTCACAGCCCTCCCGGCCCAAGTACTTGTAGTGGTGCTCGCAGTGACAATCACGGATGGCACCGTGCAACAAAACAGTGGAAAGCAGAAATCACCAGCACTCAGTAAATATCTTTGATATCCATTTATTCGGACCAATCGTTAATTGTCATGTACAAAATAGCGACGTTTCGGGACCGCACAGGATCCCTTCATCAGGGCGACAAAGAAACGTTTATTACATTGTCGCCCTGATGAAGGGATCCTGTGCGGTCCCGAAACGTCGCTATTTTGTACATGACAATTGACAATTGGTCCAATTAAATGGACATCAAAGATATTTACTGAGTGCTAGTGATTTCTGCTTTCCACTGGTAAATACAGCACATCACCGCACATGTATGGTGTGATCAGAAGGCAGACGCAATTGTTTTCTATGTGGCGTGCTCACACCTTTCACATGCTTGGTCTGCAGAGAAACGCAGCTCAATGGACATGATGTACACAGGCCCTTAAATGCCAAAGTTTTGCTGGTCTCTGAACTCTGCATGTGTCTGACACTTCCGGGTGGGTCAAATACTTGTTCCTACTGCCGCATGTTGTGGATATGCCTTATATATGGCTTATAATTCACTACGGGATGTACAAACTGGCTGGAGGAACCACAGGGTGTGGGGAAAGGAACAGGTATGCCACACACCCAGAAGTATCAGATGTCCGCAGTGGGAATAAGCAAAGGGGCAGAGTTTAAAGTCACACGGGCCTGGATGTCTAAGTATACATGTTCTTTAATAGTTCACTTTGTACCCAGTAGTGACAAAGCCACTGTAAAGCAACAGCTGCACTGCTTGATCGCCATTGGATCATCTCAAATGATACTTGAATCAGACCCATTGACTGCAATGATTGAGAAATGTATGGACCCCTTAGCCCTTCAGATCAACTGAAATCAATGGCCTTTGTGCCAATCAGGTAAGTAGAAAAATAAAGTATGTATATAATAACTTTTACCTGACAAAAGATTTGCAATTCCATTTGGTCACTATTGTGATGCGGAGACCCCTAACAAGCAGCACAACTAGGTCCTGGGTTGTAGTTTCTGTTTTCTCTGAATTTTATTAAGCCTGAAAATGCATGGCAAATTCTACTAAACATATAGCAGCATTTTTTTTTATCGGCCTAACGCGCATCTTAAATGAGGTGCTTAACGTACAATAACTAAAAACCAGGAAAACACTAAATTGTGTAAACTTATCACACAGAAGAAATAATTGGCGTCGTCCAATAATCCCATCGTAAATTACCTGTCCGCAAATGCCGCTGCGTGGTACTGGATACATACATGGGTTACAAAAGGGGAAAGCTACGCAGATAATAAAGTTGTTTGGTGATAACAATATTACTGTGTACAGATCCCAATCAGACAGATACCGCTGCATGCAGCATAATCACTGAGGCTGATTGACTGGATAAACACAGAACAGATTGAGAGGCAGAAAGAGAGAAGGCTCTTGTCTGATTTCATGTGCGCACAGGAGGATCCGGGTGTCATAAATAAACTTCAAATATTATTGTGTTTACAGCAGAGTAATTGATCTCCCGGGATATACAGATATTTTATCGCTGAAGCTTTGATGCCCAAAAAACAGATTTTAACATCTTTGTCAAGTTTAATAATGTAATGTAGAGTTAGAACACAAGAGATATTACGGAGATGTAGCCATTAGTAGAGGAATGCCATAACATGGTGATTTAATCACAAAACTCAGTACTAAAATACTCGGGTAACCATTAATTTGATAGGCCCAAGCTAACATTCCCCCTTCTCTAGCACACACTATAGCTCCTTGACACTAGCTCAGAAATGTTACTATTTAGGCCTACTTGGCTTGATACTTTCATAGTTGTCTGGTCACAGCTCTTCCTCTAACCGATCTGCAGATTCCATTCTACTATCTTCAGCAATCTCCTCAGACACACTCTGTAGGAAGAAACCATCCGATCAGGAATCTGTTGCTTTCTCCTTTTAGCTGTCTGAATGCAGGCTAATATTTCAAACTATTACAGGACACCTAGGAGTCTATTTCTAAAATGGTCTAACACAAGATTTACACAACTTCACCCAAGTTTTACAAATGTTTCTAATTTTATTTAAAAGTCTAAATCCTGGGTGAAAGTTTCTGACATGAGAAAGAAGGGACACCTTCCTGCACAATGAACATAGGCAATGGGCACACCATGCCCATTGCCTATGGGCATGGTGTGCACGGCCGCAGCGGAGGCTGACTCACACTGCCGCTTCCTCGCAGCCTGGCGGGGCTGTGTCCGTCAGGAGCTAACTAAGGAAGCCTGTAATATGAATGTTGCGGCGCGAACCATGAAGGGTAGGTCCGATGCTGAAGTGGCGGAGGGGGTGGAGCCCGGTGTCCAGGAGTGGTTTGCTCGAACAGTGTCCGCGGGGAGTTGGAGTGTTGGAGACACTCAGAAAGTTCGGTGAGACCGGGTTGGGCTGGCGGAGACGCGTTTCGAAGGTGAAACCTTTTTTTTAAAGCCAATATGCAGGGCTTCCCCTGCATATCGGCTTCAAAAATAAGGTTTCACCTTCGAAACGCGTCGCCGCCAGCCAAACCCAGTCTCACCGAACTTTCCGAGTGTCTCCAACACTCCACCTCCCCACGTACACTGTTTGAGCAAACCGCTCCTGGACATCGGGCTCCACCCCCTCCGCCACGTCAGCATCGGACCTACCCTTCATGGTTCGCGCCGCAACATTCATATTACAGGCTTCCTTAGTTAGCTCTTGACGGACACAGCCCTGCCAGGCTGCGAGGAAGCCGCAGCGTGCGTCCACCTCCGCTGCGGCCGTGCACTGTAACATCCCAGCGGCTCCACTGTCCTCCAGTCCCCCTTCCAGGACAACACATCACTCCCCAGCACCTGCCAACGGTTGCTTCCAACAGGACACCTGCGTCAGCAGCCACCCAGAGGATCACCCCACGGCCCTCCACCCAGGCACAACACTGGTAGCACCTTCGTTGCTGAGAACCGTTCTTCATTATCTCTACGGTGAGTTTCAGAAGTCCACCCCTTTTCTGTTTACCACTTTACCTCACCTCCTTGCTTTTGTGTCTCCATCTGCTCCACCTGGTTCTATTACCACACCACCCAGCAAAAGAGGGGCCGTTCCCGCTACTGCTCCACTCCATCCGCTCCACCTCATCACGATTGCTACAAGCGAATGCTCACCCAGCCATAGGTGAGTATAACACTTACGCTCATATCCTGCTCTACCACATTTATTGCGCCAGGTAGTGGAGCTTCCGTCTCCAATTTTTGTTTTCCTACAGCTAAAATAAAGAAGAAATACCCACCTGATCCTCAGTCCTGGCTGATAGACCGGTCCCCTGGTCTCCTCTCCCCCCTGGCCTCTGGCAGTCCAAGGCTCCATTCACATATTAACGGAAATGCACTAAAATTAAAATTAATACATTTAAATGTATACTGTTCACACTTGAGCGGAATCTGTGTGGTATGAAGCAGCGGCATGATAGCTGGAGGAACAGAGAAAGGGGAAGGGGAATCCCTGTGGGGAGCTATGGTACAAGAAGAAGACTGTGAGCTGAGTGATCAGCTCTCAATCTATAGAGCTTGCATGTGCAAGCTACGGTGTCCTTCACGCCAGCTCTAAATATTGGGAAGGGTACATTTTACTCTCCCAGTACTTCTCCTTTAAATTGGTCGGTCGACTCTAGTTCCATTTTAAGGACTGATAAGTTCCAATATATGACATTTTCGGGTTTAGGTTTGGATATGCTTTAGGATGTGCAATAATGTGTGTATTTTTACCCACAAAGAATAGAAAGACACATGTCACAGATCACAGAGTCATAGTGTGGCAAATATGCACTAAACACACTCCAGGTCAACTACGCGGAACTGCACGGTAAGTACGTACTTGTAGCTGATTCTACATAAGCAACTAATCAACCTAACAGACCCTCATTTTTTGTTGCTTTGCCTTGCTGATTAACTCTTGTTAATAATTGCAGAGAAGACTGATTAAGCCTCAAAATAAATTTCCACCTTGGTGAAATGATCTGAGTAAATCCTGATTTTTGCTGCATTGCACTAATGCCACTGGTTACTGATCAAAGACATATGGGACTTTTGAACATTCATCTGGCAACAAATACTGTTCGGTTTACTTGCTTTATAGTGTTCACCTCAAAAATTCATCTTACAAATAGTACTTAAACAATGTTGACAAAACTCTAAGCCTACCTGCCAGCCCCACGTTTCATGAAGATGCTTCCCTTGTCAGCTCAAAGTGAGAAACATGTCAGAACACTGGCATGGTAAACGTACTTTCAGCTTCACTTTAAGTGCTAATTCTTAAAGGGAATCTGTAATTCTACTTTACCACAACAAAGGCCTCTTTCACACGGGTGTCCGTCCACTCCGATTAGCAGGGGATGCGTGAACAGATCCCAGTGCAGTATGGAACGGATATGGATACAGAGCTAAACTGACCCATATTAGGTCTATGGGAAGTGGATGTAAACGGACATGTGTCAAAGCTAGTAGATTGACAGCTGCTGAAGACTGCTCTGTCTCTTGTGATCTTGCACTGGACTGGAAGTTCAGGGAAGTGGAACTGAGAGACTTGGAGCTGTTCAGAAACATGTGCTTGGTAAAAAATACATATTTGTAGATTTGTGTGATTTGGATTCATTATTGAAAAAAGTTTAAGAGTTTAAAGTAAAACTGAAGCCATTTTTTTAAAGTTTTGGATAGAGTAAGGAGGGTTATAACCCTTGTCAGCGTTTTTTTTCTTTCTGCCATCTGTGTCTCATTGGGGATATTTCCCTTCACATCCTGTCGGATAGCCACAACAGAAAGTGTGAGAAAATCCCTGGTGGTTAGCAGGGTCAACAAGTGTCCCCATTGGAAGATTTCTCATCTATTCCTGTTCTGATGATAACCCTACATTGGGGATTCTATTTCACTTTCAGTGGTAACGGTCACCAGGACGAATGCAGAGGGTGAATCTCCAAAATGGGAATACAGACAGCAATAAAAACCTGGCAGGTATCCTAATCTCTCTTTACTATAGCTAGCCTCTTTCCAGGGTGTCAGCGGGGAAACGACACACTCCTTTTACGCGTTTCGTCGTAGAGACTTTCTTTTTGAGAAAGTACAACAGCATAAGGTACAACAGCATAAGCGACTTTCTTTTTGAGAAAGTACAACTTCCAAAGGTACAACAGCATAAGCAACTTACACACTCCTTTTACGCGTTTCGTCGTAGAGACTTTCTTTTTGAGAAAGTACAACAGCATAAGGTACAACAGCATAAGCGACTTTCTTTTTGAGAAATTACAACTTCCAAAGGTACAACAGCATAAGCAACTTATAGCTAGCCTCTTTCCAGGGTGTCAGCGGGGAAACGACACACTCCTTTTACGCGTTTCGTCGTAGAGACTTTCTTTTTGAGAAGTGGAGGAGTGCAATCATTTTTAAACTACTTGATAAATAAAACATTTTACATCTGCACTTAAATCCTGTCTTCTCTCCTTCGGTCGGTCTCCCCCTCGGCTTTCTGGTTGATCCCTCCGGAGTGTTCTCCAGCCTTGGAGGTTGTTTAATTATCGCCGATGAGAGGAAGTGTAGCCTGACGGCAGGAGAGGACAGAGAAACTTACAGAGAAGGTTTCCTTTTTCTATTTTGCGGACGCATCAATGGAAGTATAAACAAAAGACACTGGATTTCTAATAACATTCGGTAGAAAATAGACTATTGGTGTTACAACCCTCGCTTATACAATTTTATATTTATCCACCTATATTTATTCACTTTATACCATTAGATGTGGTTTTAGATGTGTTAGATTGGTTATACATCAGTCTTCCTTTAAATTATTGTCCTTTTTATTTATTGTTGCCGATTGCCAGACTGATTAATTTACCTGGTATATAATTCAACCATTTAGTATCCACATTGTATTTTCACTTTATGGCACACATATGCATTATTCATTAACTTATTTAACTTATCATATTTAACCAATCAGTTTTATATTCGTACCTTCACCATATTTATATGACACGTGTATTTATTAACGTTCATGCACATATGCACCTTTGGATTGCATTTAGTTGCAAGTAGGATTTGATCACTTATATTGGTTTCGTTTGTGGTATAAATATAGCACGTATCACAATACCAAGCGCAGCACACTGGTTCACAATACATTATATTAGTTAGTTGGGATGCACCTGTGCCAATACTGTTTTTTTTCACACGTACTTGTGAAAATGCCCCATACTAAGCGCAGGCAAAATTATCAGGGTCACAGCGGTCGCATTTGCGACCGGGAACTCCATTTGCATGCACAATTTTTTCTGACCACAACGGAACGCAGGCATTGATTTGCCATGCGTTCCGGTGCAGGCAATCACACCGTCTGACTCTATCCAAAACTTTAAAAAAAATGGCTTCAGATGCACTTTATACTACTTTAACCTTAGTGTCCTAGTGACAGTGTTTCCACCAGACAGGAACATCTAAATAAAGAGACACAGACAACAATAAAAAGTTGATAGTGGTTATATTTTTCTCCTTCTTTTCTCTTATTTCCTGACATGGCTTCTACCGGCTCGTCTCTTTGTATGTGGGTGTTCTTTGCACTGTGACATGTGACTATAGCAAGGCACTTCTACTGAGCACTTGGGAAATAAGAAGCAGAAGTGCGTGGAATTGTTATGTAAGCTTTAATACAAAAGGCAGCTGGGAAAAGCTGGAAATTAGGTTTCCTAAAACCTTTGCAGTGTATTTAAAGCGACGACATCACCCTACTTCAAGATTAACAAGTTAAAGAAGAGAAAAATCAAGTATTTTAAATGCTTGCTAGCAGTGCATTTCCTTTCCATAAATTATTGTTAATTCACTTGCAATGTGCCTTTGAACGATAAAGAACGTTTGGCCAGCAAGAGTCCATTCCCTAGCACAGCCCCTCCCTCCTTTCATGTCACAGCCCTTTCTTCTTCTGGGAGTGAGGAATTACTCTCTGTGCTGGCCCAGTACCTTTGCTTATCTCCTCACCTCCATATATAAAGTTGTATGTAGCTTCCAGGGGAGGAGCAAAGAGACATACTATAGAGCAGGGGTATGCAAACTATGGCCCCCCAGCTGTGGTGCAACTATAAATTCCATTAGGTATTGCAAGACTCTGATATCCACAGGCATAGCTCTCAGAAGCGGGATTTCTAGTTTAACTACAGCTGGAGGGCTGGAGTTCACCTACCCCTGCTGTAGTGTCATTTTAGTGACAGCTTTTAATGTGCTGGGGTTGCAGACATCACATCCAAGATGGCAGTGCCCAGCAGGGTTTTTGGATGACTACACTAGAGAGGTTTTTACAGATAACTAACATGCAATAAATCCCTTAAAAGCATATGTAATCTAATAGGAAGACTTTTATTGAAATTAATGTTTCGGGGGACAGGGTCAGAAAAGGAGGTTTTGTTTTTTCTTTTCTCAGCAAAAGTTGGAGACTTTAGGACTCCGCATTCACATTTTTTGATGATCCAAGTCATGACTGCCTCCCTTTAAAGTCTACAACCTAATATTTAGAGTAATGCACACAATAACATGTCCATCTTCTCACCTATTTTATATTCTTAGAAAATTGTCCTGTTTGCTTCTCTAAAAATTTCTGATATCACTAATTTCTCCTGGCTGTCTGAAGCTGTTACTACGGTTGCGTCTTACCTCCGCAATTCCAGCCCTTATATCAGTCTGGCACCACTCATAACACAAATCCATTGACTGTTCTTATTGTGCCATCAGCTGTTGCCAGTTCTAAACATTTTTCTCTACCTTTCATTCCATCCATGCCTGTATTTAACTGAGAAACCTGTCAACTCTTTCAGAGATGGGACCATATAATTCTCCTGACAGAAGCAGGCAATGCATACATAATAGTGAGGCCTACTCAATCAGAAACATCTGGAATGGAAACAAATTATCCATGGTTCCGTTACCAAACACACACATACATACGCTCGTCAACAGCCGCAGAGGAGACGCACTGTTAATAATTATTGCCGCTGCAATATTTCCAGCTGAATTCTCTCCTGACACTAGAAAGCTACTCTGAGCCCCGCAATGCATCAGCCAATTTAGCCGGTTCTATGTTCCATTTATCAGCAGGAGGATGTCTAGAGAGATAAACCATCTCTCAAATGCTTCTCACCAGCCTCCTATTTCCCACAGAGCCTCATTGTCGGAATATGTTAAGGAAAAGAACAGTGAGTACAAATCAAACGGGAGAATTTTCCCTCTGTTCTAGAGTGATATAGAAAAGCCACCCCTCTGTTTCCAGGACTACTGAAAGGTGAATTGTTTTGCAGTTTTGTTTTAAGACGCGATAAACATTATATGGCACATATGGTTAACCACTTTGCCTTTAATAGTAGTTCACCGGTCATCAAGGAAAGTTCAGGAATATCATTTTCTTTTAAAGCTCTTATCTTGGTTTATCCCCTCACCCTCCTTCTGTTCCTCCATATAAACCTTCAAAAGATAGTTGTGTACCTTGACTCCCTGCTGTTTAACGTTTTAAAAAAATGGCTTTTGACACCATCAGTAAGAAACATTCTGTTCTTTGAGTCCACCAGAGGGAGGGTTCTGAAGGGAGCAGTGTGGGGAGAAGAGCTGCCAATCATTCCCATGCTGCGTCCCTCACGTAATTAGGCAGGAGTTGACTTAATGACATCAACACCGCCTGATCTGAAACTAACCATGGAAGTTAAAGGAGAAAATCCCAAAAATTTGAGGACTGATGTTAACAGGGGCACCCAGGCACAATAGATGGAGAGGAAATCTTTCATCTGTTATCAACAATTTTTATTGGGATTGAAGTAAACCATGGGAGTTTAGGAGACGAGTCATAAAGCAAAGGACATGTGGTCTTCTTAACAGTAGGTGCTAAGGCCCCCTCTGTAGGCAAGTTGATTTTTAGGAAAAACTGAAGAAGCATAGAGGAGCATTCGTACAAGCTAAAGGCATGTGAATACATTTCTATAAAATATCATTTTTGTCCAGAGATGAGCTTTAAAGTACATCTGCCATTTTGTAGCAAAGAAGCCAACAGTAAAACAAATGCAAACCAACAAATAGCTCAGCCTAGCCCCCTCCGCCACCCCAATAACCTGCAATCTATTAGTGGCTCAGGGCTCTACCTGGTTCTGGTCTTTACGCTGTAGTGGGTTGAGAAATGTGCACTGAAAATTTCACTAATTGACTGCAGCTATTGTTGAAAGCAACATCAGATTAAAGACAGAGAAACGCAGCAAAAACACATAGCACCGCGTCTGCAGATCCGCACCTGATTCGGACATGAAACTCATGTGAACAGGCCCTTAGGGAGATTTCCTTTCATTTCCTGTTCTCATCAGAGAGTCAAGAATTGGGGGGAAATTTGCCAATGAAGACACTCAGCTATCTCATCAGTGAAGACACAAACATAAAAACCTGAATGAGCAAACTGAAGAGATAAGCTGATTGGTTACTATGGGCAACTACTTCAGATTCTATCTACTTCAGTTTTGAAAAATTCCCCCCAAAATGTTTCTTTGTTTTTTTATTATTCAGAAGCAGCATTATGATAACAGTGTTAAAAACTGGTTCTAATGATCAACTGCAAATGTTCTGGGACTTAAAACCTTCCCAGCGTGGGCAGTTAGACTAGCCTTTTGTGTTTCTGATAGTACTAAAAATAATTTCCAGTTATGTTACGTTGGCAACTGACCACTATTTATATGATGGGCTTATCTCTTAAAGTCTGATATCTCTATGATTTCAATAGCTTTTCTGCACACATTGTGAATAGTTCCCACAGGCAACTTGGGTCAGAACAGGTCAAGGATAATCTTTGTTTGCCTGTTCACGTAGGAGGAAAAACTAATCAATGACATGATTGAGAGACGAAGACTAAAGAATTCATCTTCTCCAGGGATTCTGGGGAAGAATATACAGACCTGTGTTTCTCCTTTCTTTTGAAAAGAAGAGAGGTTGAGACAGCAATAAGGAGACATGACCCTTGGATTGCTATGAGACTAAATGGCTGAAGTGAGAAAGTCATGAACAAACTGCTCGACGATAACCATGGAGATGTATAGTCTTACATTTATTCCTCTATAGTATCCGCTATTTACCTTAAACAGAGATATAGCTTTTCAGCCAAGTTTCAAAAACTAAAAAGACTTACAGCCCAACCAAATCCACAATTTTTCTTTCCTTGGATAGAGTGGGGAAAGGATGGAAACTCTGTTACGTTTGTATTGCTATATGTGTCTCCATTGATTCAATTTTGTGTCACTTCCTGTCCCAGTGTAGCTCTAATTACACTTTGCCAGCGGGGAAACTCCTGATATGCATACTTGCTTTGTTCTGAAGCTACTGGGTGAAACCTGGCATGAGAGCCAGGCAGATACACTATATGGCCAAAAGTATGTAGAGACCTCACCACCGCACCAATATGAGCTTGTTGGACATCCCATTTCAAAACTATGGACATTAATTTTGAGCTCCCCCCCCCCCCTCCCTCCCCTGGCTATAACAGCATCCACTCTGTTGGAAACACAGAGAATAATAAGATAACAGTAAGAAAACTGACAGGTTTAAACACTTCCCTGTTCTATGGTAAAAGGTGTTTAAACTGATGTTTGTGCTACACTTGGAGATCTTCCTGTCGGGTTTAAGGGAGACAGTAACTGAGGGTAAATCTCCCAATGTAAGACACCAACAAAAACCTGGCAGAAATTCTTTCTACTTTATCCAAATAGTAGTTGTACATTTTTTATATTTTTATTATTTTTGTTGTTATTTTTGTTGAGACTCTTCAGATGTTCGGACGGGAGCGTGCGGCGAAGACACAGGTAAGTTTAAACCTTTTTTAAAAGTTTAAAAAAAAATGTTCTGGCATATATCTACTGCTTGCTAGCAATAGATATATGCAAAAACCGCTGAAAGTTGAATAACCCTTTAAGCCAGGGGTCTCAGACCTCCGGCCCTCCAGCTGTGGTGGAACTACAAATCACATGAGGCATTGCAAGATTCTCACAGCCACAGACATGACTACCACAGAGAGATGCCTCATGGGATTTGTAGTTTCACCACAGCTGGAGGGCCGGAGGTTTGCGACCCCTGCTTTAAGCTAAACAGCCAGCAGGATCACATGGCTGACCACATGTGGTATCAAAGCATACCACTTACCTTCCCATTCAACTTCCTAGGGCTGCCCCCTTTGCAGAATGTGACTTTCTGCTAAATAAACATAATTATATGCAGAATAAGACATAACACTTGCTGGACCTCATGATAGCTTGCTTAGATTTAATAGACAGGGAACACAAACACAGTGCGCATCCCTTGTGTAGAACGGTTTATTAATTCAAAGAAAAAAAGGCAAGAAATGTACTCACAAACAGCAGTCAATAGGGAGTCTTGATATAAAAAGTCTTGACAGCACAGGCAAATACCTCAGAACAGCACGGTTTGGACTATGCAGACTGCAACTGCATACACACCCCCTTGCTCAGAACATTACTGTTCTGATGAAGGGGGCGTGTCCCCAGAAACGCGTCAACTTTAAGCTGACATGCAGTTTGAAGGACCTGTGCTCCACTCTGCATAGTCCAAGCTGTGCTGTTCTGAGGTTTTTGCCTGTGCTGTCAAGACTTTTTATAACAAGGCTCCCTATTAACTGCTGTTTGTGAGTACATTTCTTGCCCTTTTTTCTTTGAATTAACACTTCTACACATGGGAGGCGGACTGTGTTTGTGTTCCCTGTTTATTAGATCTTCAGTTACCCTGACTGTTCAGGTGCTACCTACTTGTGGAAGGTGTTTGTTCCTGCATTCCTAAAACTGTGATGGATCTGGTGCCGGTGGGATTTTAGACTTGCTTAGATTTACTTTAAAGAAAGCCTGCACTGGGATAAATATGTAGATTGCCTTTCCCAACCGCCTTCTGAAAATGCTAGTTGTATGGCTGTGTCTCATTTCAATATTTTCCAAGTTTCTGCCCTTGAACAGATCTTGCAAATAGCAAAGTCAGAGAGCCATTAGCATGGCCTGATTATCCCACCTATATATGCTTATATATGCACCTATGTATCTGTGTGAAGTTATGCTTATTTGTGTTACCAGCTACTGCTGTTGGAAGAGAGGACCTGGCTTGAAATTTGTGTGTTCAGTAGGGGCTGAGGGTAGGACTCTGTGCAGGCCTCCACACCAAAATCATCATTGTTAGAGTCATGTTGTAACAGAAAAGGGCCTTATCCAAACTGTTGCCACATGATGAAAAATGCACAAATTGTCTTTATATGCTGCAGCATTAGCAGTACCCTTACCTAGAAATGTCTGAATGTAGCTTTTTGTTTGGCAACATTTTATAACCTGTACTTTATTGTAACTGCCACAAATCAGTCCCTTTAACTTTTCCAGAAATCATTATTTTTTAGGTGCTAACTTTCTCTGATGTCTCAGTCTATTACCAAACACAAACTGTGTGCACTGATTGCAAGGAGGGACTTGCAATCAGAAGACTCTATCCAAGTACACAGCACCCTACTCACTGCATTCTCTTAATGTTGGGTAGAAGGAGACCAGGTCCACTTAAGGATATTTCTAGTTGTAGAAATGCTGCTTCCATGGGCTGTATTACTGAGAGGCATCTAACAGAACAGTATACTTTTTCGACATTAAGAAATATAAGCGCTTCCTATTTCCCGCTGTGCATCTCTTCAGAAGTGTAGACAGACTGTAGCAGATGCTCTTTGTACTCAATGTATTTTTAGAAGCAGAGTTTGAAGCAGACTCTTCAGATCATACAGCTAATAGCAGAAAGATAAAAGATTTGAGCAGTAGCACTGAGTGTGTGTGTGTCAGAGCAGAGAGACAGCAGGAATATTTATAGGGTCAGCTGTGGACTTCCAAGAACAGCAGCTGCCCACCTACCGAGCTGTCAGATTGAGGTGTGATCCAGCAACCAAAATATCAAACTCCACAGCTTGAAATACAGTCGACCGGGTATAAGCTAAGAGGAACATTAAGCAAAACTAACTGCCTGGACTGTCACCCAGAACAGAAGAGGTGCTGGGTCAGGGCTCAAAACAAGTCATAGCCAATTATCCATAGGCAGGAGATGACAGTCAGTTTCAGCTTCTATGGTGATATGTCTGTTTGGAATAGAAAAAGGCAAAGAATCATCAGCACTCAGTAGTCAAAAGCAAACATGTCCTTTTATTGGACAAAAGGCATCATAGAGATCAAAGAAACCGACGTTTCGGAACCACGCAGGGTCCATTTCTCAAGGTAGAAAGCATGACAACAAAGTGATAATCATACCCCACATATATATACCTCCTATAATCAATCAATCATTTAGGAGAATACACCCATAGTGACATCATAATGGCGGCAAAAACGCCATATTTAAAGATATTTGATCTTTGATTCCTTGCTCGGGCTAGTGTTCTGGGCTCCAGCTGGGAAGAGGAACAGGGATGTTCAGGAGTCAGGAGGACTCCACCCAGAAGGCAGAGGGGAGCCATGTGGCTGTGTGTGCTAGAGGCACAGGAAGACCGCCGAGGAGGCTGAGAGAGCCGTTTACAAGTGGAGTATGTGTGACAACCTGGAGTCGGTGAGACTTGGACAAACATTATTTGCTGTACTGTGTTTGAAGACCCCTGCGAGGGAAACACCAGTGTGGACTTTTATGTTGGTTCTAATAAAGGTGGGCAAAGAGGCCCTTCAAAAGACGTGGTAAGCAAGTGGACTCCGTCATTAATGTGCTACCATTGAAAGCGAAATCTCACAATATATATATATATATATATACATACACACACATACTCATACAGAAACACATATTATTCTACTGCTGCTTATAATTGTCTCTATGGCTTCTAAATTTCGATTAGCCTTTTCCCCTTGCTATTGGCTAGTTTTTTCATTTCATTTTTTTTCTTTTTTTAAGGCTGCATCATACCTTTGCTTTTTTTGTTTGATGCGTTCTCCACTGAAATCCATAGAAATGCATATCAATATGCACTGTAATACATATTAACATGCTTGCCAATATTACGTTATGACAGACATTGTAAATGCATTCCAATGCGCATTAAAAAGCACGGCAATGTAGGTGACTTGTGTACTGATGAGTTTCGATTGATTTCAGTGGAAAACGCATCAGGCAAAAAAAATGCACCAATAGTATACTTTTTGTCTGACTGCTGACCCTGTTGAATCAGACAATGGTCCCTACCATAATTCCCATTGTAGCAGTCATTACAATGCCAAATAATGGTGCAACATTCTTCCAACAGATATTGCAGTTTGGTAATTCAGCTTCATGGTAGTGACATCTTGGGCGGGCAGATATAATCTCCCACAGAGAAATCTCCCCTATAAAGTGTCTAGGGCGCTTTGTAAAAAGAGTGTTAGTGATTTTAACCTCTGACTGTTTACATCATTTTGAAATATCACTTTTGGGATTAGCTAAATTTAAAGGGAACGTATATGCATTTTTCTAGGTATATCTGTGAAAGACATCAGCTAGAGGTAAATACTCTTCACAATGTCATTTAAAGTGACTCTGTTGTCAGAAAGGTCCTATTTAATCCTTGACTCAGACCTCACCTTTCTTCCCCACATCCAATCACTATCCAAATCTTGCCGCCTTCACCTTCGTAACATCTCCAAAATACGCCCCTTCCTCACCAAAGAAACCGCAAAATTACTCATCCACTCGCTTGTTATATCTTGTCTTGACTATTGCAACTCCCTCCTCATTGGCCTCCCACTACACAGGCTATGCCCCTTCAGTCTATCATGAATGCAGCTGCTAGACTCATCCACCTAACCAACCGCTCAGCGTCTGCATCCCCCCTCTGTCAATCCCTCCCCTGGCTTCCACTTGCCCAGAGGATACAATTCAAAATATTAACAGTCAATTATAAAGCCATTCACAACTCTGCCCCCGGATATATCTCAAACCTTGTCTCAAAGTATCACCCTAACCATCCACTGCGCTCATCCCAAGACCTCCTGCTTTCCAGCTCCCTTGTCAACTCCTCCCATACTCGCCTTCATGACTTCTCTAGATTCTCTCCCATCCTCTGGAACTCTTTACCCCAACCTGTCTGTCTATCTCCCAACTTGACTGCCTTTAGGAGTTCCCTAAAGACTCATCTCTTCAGGGAAGCCTATCCCACCTCAACCTAACCACTGACCCATCACATTCTCAAACAATTCATCCCCACAGAGCTACCTCCTCATGTATCACTTCTCCTTCCCTTTTAGATTGTAAGCCCTCGGGGGCAGGGCCCTCCTTACCATATTGTCTTGAATTGTATTGTGATTGTAATTTCTTCCTTATATTGTAAAGCGCTGCGCAAACTGTTGGCGCTATATAAATCCTATATAATAATAATAATATCTGTCAGATATCTTTTTTTTTTGCAACAGTTGTTAAGAAAGGAGGCAAAGTCAGTGAAAACTGAGAGTTTGCTGCCTTTAGTGGCTAATCTACAAATCTCCATACTTAATGCACCAACAAAGATATGAAAGCACAAGCATGTAAATGTTGTTTCACAAATTACTTTTAGGTAAACACTGTAATAATAAGACAAATGTTTGCTGCATAGTATTTCCCTTGAAGAAAACTAATTTTTCACTTTTGCCACAAAGCTGCATGTTTCACAAGCCCTCCGTTCCCCTGTCAGGAATCCCTTGTTCTGAGGATGTGGAACAATCCACTTCACAGATTTCCGAAGAAACCCTGATGTATTTTTAATGTTTTAATTATCTATGCAGGAACGCTGCAAGCGATTTGTCAGTGTGCTCTTGGAGCTGCATTCAGACATCTTCAATCAGCTGTGGGTTCTGCAGGCCCTGAATATGCTGATGCTGGTGTATTTTATTTTACCAGCATAGATGGGAACATTCAGTATGATAAATAAGGACGTCTTATCACAGCTTAATGCACAGCCTCCCTCTCGAGTAATCCGGTGACTTATTTGGAATATAGAAGTTTGCAGATTTAAGAGAGCACCGTCTTTGTGGCTTAAACTGGTAAACTAAGTAGTTCTGGTTCCATACTGTGTTACACGTCTTAGAGACAATCATTACAGAATACAGTACTTAAGGGGATTGGGAGAGGGGGAAGAACATAAAGAATGATAGAATAGCAAACAGAGGTGAGTCAGTGATAAGAGTTTGACCTCTTATTATAGTATAGTATGTCTACTTTCTTTATAGCTGCAACTTTTCACCTAAGGTACATTGTTCTGGACACCCTAGGTGAGGTCTTAGACTTAGGAAGGTCATTGGATGTGTAGGCATGATTTAACAGCCTTGTGGCTCATTTTCCAGTTGAATGTCCAATGAACATGGATGCTTGTGCAATGAGTCCATCCGTGAAATGTATTTGCTACTAAATATTCCACGGTCAACTGTTAGCGGTATTATAACAAAGTGGAAGCAACTGGGAACAACAGCAACTCAGAGCGGGGTAAGCGCATGTTGAAGCGCACAGTGCGCAGAAGTCGCCAACTGTCTGCAGAGTCAATAGCTACAGACCTCCAAACTTCATGTGGCCTTCAGACTGGTACAACAACAGTGCGTAGAGAGCTTCATGGAATGGGTTTCCATGGCCGAGCAGCTACATTCAAGCCTTAGATCACCAACTGCAATGCAAAGCATTGGATGCAGTGGTGTAAAGCACGCCTCCACTGGACTCCAGAGAAGTGGAGACGTGTTCTCTGGAGTGACGAATCACGCTTCTCTGTCTGGCTACGCACCAGTGCACAAAGCAAGGTCCCTAAAGACATGGATGAGCGAGTTTGGGGTGAAGGAATGTGACTGGCCTGCACAGAGTCCTGACCTCAACCCGATAGAACACCTTTGGGATGAATTAGAGCGGAGACTGCGAGCCCGGCCTTCTCCTCCAACATCAGTACCTGACCTCAAAAATACACTTCTGGAAGAATTTTCAAATAAACACATTTTATTTCACTGCTGCTTATAATTGTCTCTATGGCTTCTAAATTTCGATTAGCCTTTTCCCCTTGCTATTGGCTAGTTTTTTCATTTCATTTTTTTTCTTTTTTTAAGGCTGCATCATACCTTTGCTTTTTTTGTTTGATGCGTTCTCCACTGAAATCCATAGAAATGCATATCAATATGCACTGTAATACATATTAACATGCTTGCCAATATTACGTTATGACAGACATTGTAAATGCATTCCAATGCGCATTAAAAAGCACGGCAATGTAGGTGACTTGTGTACTGATGAGTTTCGATTGATTTCAGTGGAAAACGCATCAGGCAAAAAAAATGCACCAATAGTATACTTTTTGTCTGACTGCTGACCCTGTTGAATCAGACAATGGTCCCTACCATAATTCCCATTGTAGCAGTCATTACAATGCCAAATAATGGTGCAACATTCTTCCAACAGATATTGCAGTTTGGTAATTCAGCTTCATGGTAGTGACATCTTGGGCGGGCAGATATAATCTCCCACAGAGAAATCTCCCCTATAAAGTGTCTAGGGCGCTTTGTAAAAAGAGTGTTAGTGATTTTAACCTCTGACTGTTTACATCATTTTGAAATATCACTTTTGGGATTAGCTAAATTTAAAGGGAACGTATATGCATTTTTCTAGGTATATCTGTGAAAGACATCAGCTAGAGGTAAATACTCTTCACAATGTCATTTAAAGTGACTCTGTTGTCAGAAAGGTCCTATTTAATCCTTGACTCAGACCTCACCTTTCTTCCCCACATCCAATCACTATCCAAATCTTGCCGCCTTCACCTTCGTAACATCTCCAAAATACGCCCCTTCCTCACCAAAGAAACCGCAAAATTACTCATCCACTCGCTTGTTATATCTTGTCTTGACTATTGCAACTCCCTCCTCATTGGCCTCCCACTACACAGGCTATGCCCCTTCAGTCTATCATGAATGCAGCTGCTAGACTCATCCACCTAACCAACCGCTCAGCGTCTGCATCCCCCCTCTGTCAATCCCTCCCCTGGCTTCCACTTGCCCAGAGGATACAATTCAAAATATTAACAGTCAATTATAAAGCCATTCACAACTCTGCCCCCGGATATATCTCAAACCTTGTCTCAAAGTATCACCCTAACCATCCACTGCGCTCATCCCAAGACCTCCTGCTTTCCAGCTCCCTTGTCAACTCCTCCCATACTCGCCTTCATGACTTCTCTAGATTCTCTCCCATCCTCTGGAACTCTTTACCCCAACCTGTCTGTCTATCTCCCAACTTGACTGCCTTTAGGAGTTCCCTAAAGACTCATCTCTTCAGGGAAGCCTATCCCACCTCAACCTAACCACTGACCCATCACATTCTCAAACAATTCATCCCCACAGAGCTACCTCCTCATGTATCACTTCTCCTTCCCTTTTAGATTGTAAGCCCTCGGGGGCAGGGCCCTCCTTACCATATTGTCTTGAATTGTATTGTGATTGTAATTTCTTCCTTATATTGTAAAGCGCTGCGCAAACTGTTGGCGCTATATAAATCCTATATAATAATAATAATATCTGTCAGATATCTTTTTTTTTTGCAACAGTTGTTAAGAAAGGAGGCAAAGTCAGTGAAAACTGAGAGTTTGCTGCCTTTAGTGGCTAATCTACAAATCTCCATACTTAATGCACCAACAAAGATATGAAAGCACAAGCATGTAAATGTTGTTTCACAAATTACTTTTAGGTAAACACTGTAATAATAAGACAAATGTTTGCTGCATAGTATTTCCCTTGAAGAAAACTAATTTTTCACTTTTGCCACAAAGCTGCATGTTTCACAAGCCCTCCGTTCCCCTGTCAGGAATCCCTTGTTCTGAGGATGTGGAACAATCCACTTCACAGATTTCCGAAGAAACCCTGATGTATTTTTAATGTTTTAATTATCTATGCAGGAACGCTGCAAGCGATTTGTCAGTGTGCTCTTGGAGCTGCATTCAGACATCTTCAATCAGCTGTGGGTTCTGCAGGCCCTGAATATGCTGATGCTGGTGTATTTTATTTTACCAGCATAGATGGGAACATTCAGTATGATAAATAAGGACGTCTTATCACAGCTTAATGCACAGCCTCCCTCTCGAGTAATCCGGTGACTTATTTGGAATATAGAAGTTTGCAGATTTAAGAGAGCACCGTCTTTGTGGCTTAAACTGGTAAACTAAGTAGTTCTGGTTCCATACTGTGTTACACGTCTTAGAGACAATCATTACAGAATACAGTACTTAAGGGGATTGGGAGAGGGGGAAGAACATAAAGAATGATAGAATAGCAAACAGAGGTGAGTCAGTGATAAGAGTTTGACCTCTTATTATAGTATAGTATGTCTACTTTCTTTATAGCTGCAACTTTTCACCTAAGGTACATTGTTCTGGACACCCTAGGTGAGGTCTTAGACTTAGGAAGGTCATTGGATGTGTAGGCATGATTTAACAGCCTTGTGGCTCATTTTCCAGTTGAATGTCCAATGAACATGGATGCTTGTGCAATGAGTCCATCCGTGAAATGTATTTGCTACTAAATATTCCACGGTCAACTGTTAGCGGTATTATAACAAAGTGGAAGCAACTGGGAACAACAGCAACTCAGAGCGGGGTAAGCGCATGTTGAAGCGCACAGTGCGCAGAAGTCGCCAACTGTCTGCAGAGTCAATAGCTACAGACCTCCAAACTTCATGTGGCCTTCAGACTGGTACAACAACAGTGCGTAGAGAGCTTCATGGAATGGGTTTCCATGGCCGAGCAGCTACATTCAAGCCTTAGATCACCAACTGCAATGCAAAGCATTGGATGCAGTGGTGTAAAGCACGCCTCCACTGGACTCCAGAGAAGTGGAGACGTGTTCTCTGGAGTGACGAATCACGCTTCTCTGTCTGGCTACGCACCAGTGCACAAAGCAAGGTCCCTAAAGACATGGATGAGCGAGTTTGGGGTGAAGGAATGTGACTGGCCTGCACAGAGTCCTGACCTCAACCCGATAGAACACCTTTGGGATGAATTAGAGCGGAGACTGCGAGCCCGGCCTTCTCCTCCAACATCAGTACCTGACCTCAAAAATACACTTCTGGAAGAATTTTCAAACATTCTGATAGACACACTCCCAAACCTTGTGGACGCCTTCCCAGAAGAGTTAAAGCTGTTATAGCTGCAAAGGGTGGGCCAACTCAATATTGAACCCTACAGACTACGACTAGTATGCCATTAAAGTTCATGTGCGTGTAAAGGCAGGCGTCCCAATACTTTTGGCAATATATATTTGTTTCTAGACAAATCAGCTATAATTAGCTATAATTTCGCGCTGAAGTTGCTAGAGGGCGTGACCATTATAAATAGGGAAGCAGGTTGTTTACCACGACAGTAGAAGTGATTTTTTTTCTGAACATATGGGTAAACAATGCCATTTAACAGCCTTTGAATGTGGGATGATTGTTGGCGCTCGGAGTCATGGAGTGAGTATCAGCAATGTTAAATGTTCAAGAGCAGCTGTTGTTAAAGTGTTTAAAGACTGGACTGTCAGTCGAAAATCTGGGTCTGAACGTGCGAATTGTGGCAGTCAGCGACTAGTCAATGTTAGGGCAGAACGGAGAGTGGCAAGACTGGTACAAGACAACAGAAGGGCAACAGTGCCGTGTCAGATTCCTCACATCACCTTTCAACATCTCGCGGAGTCACGAGGCGGCCCAACAAAGTACTGATGGGGTGGTCATAATAATCTGGCCACTCGGTGTATGTTCACTATATGTTTTTTTAGACAGGCAAGGACAAATAGAGGATTTATAATAAAAATGCAGTTCATTTGAATGAAACAATTGATTTTGACTTCCTTCATTAAATAAACTAAATTAAGGTTTGTACGTAAGCTTCGAGTTTTTTTTTTTTCCTTTTAAGAAGAATTAGTCAGGGAAGAAGTGGCTGGGACACAAGAGGCATCCAGTCTGAGATGGCAGTACAGAGAAGACAAGCCAGCTAAGGAGGACAAGATGGAGTCTGAATGGAGAGGGGTAAGGTATAAAAGAGAATAAAACATGAGGTGAGGGAAAAACTAGGGCAAACATTAAACGCAAATATGATATGAAAGATTACTGGTGACATTGAACACAAGTACACACATTGTCCATTGACACAGATGCCGGATACCAGCAAATGACGTATTGCCAATATTCCTTTCATCTGCTGACCTATAATGTTTCTCTATCGCACAACCACTTTCCCGGGCCTCCAGGGGGATGATTTTACCTCGGAGTCAGCATTTCTACTCAGAGACAGTGATGCTGATAACTAGCGAGTGTTTATGCTGCGTCTCTGCCAAACTAATATCATCTCTTTATTATTACGGTTTCCGTTACCATCCTCCAGAATAGATAGATCCTTTATATAGCTCTGAGCAAACACAATGAAACCAGTCACTGGGGTGCATTATTGCAGGCACCAAATCATTGCCAACTTTTTTTTTTTTTTAGCCTCTGTAGCTTTTTTTCTGCTTATTATGGTCAGGACTAAAAAAAAGAAGAGGTAATTTTGTTTGAGTTAAATATTAACATTGCACATGAATATTATGAAATCTATCAAGCCAGCAGGTCGCATTATTGTCCCTTTTTCACATCAATAGGACATGTGTCAACAGGTTGTGGGCCCATGTCAACAAATGCAGTGTGCGTTCAGGTCATTCTGTTTGCCTTTGAAATTAGTTTGGAATACTTCTGAGTTCATTTAAAGGGGTTCTAAACCCTCCGTTTTTGTTTTTTTTTGCCTACATCTACTGCTAGCAAGCAGTAGATATAGGCAAGAAGTTTTAAAAAAACCAAAACGCTTTAACTAGGTTTAAACTCACCTCGTTATCGCTGCGCGCTCCCGCAGCGAGAATCAGGAACTGATTGTACGGCCGCAAAGGATCTTGGGGCGGCCGCATGCGCAGTTCCGATTCTCGGCCGGGAGACGAGCAGAGACGCAAGGTAAGTCTATTGACGCGTGCACCCGCATGCAGACACCGCTGGATCGGAGGGACAGAGCAGTCAGCGCTGGATCGGAGAGCCGCCGCACATCTGGAGGGACAGATGAAAACATCAGGAAAGAAGAAGATCGGAATAAGAGACATCATTTAAGGTAAGTGCTAACATTAACATGGGGGAGGGACATTTTTTTTTTACTTTAATGTCATTTTAACCTCATACTGACCTGTATTTGAGCTCCTACTAAACTGCATCAAGCTGCTTCAAGCTGCTTTTGCATTCCTACTGACTTTAATGGTGAGAAAAGTTCTGAAGCAAACAAAAGCCTGTATCCACACAGGCACATTTTTTGGGAGTCACCCAAAAAGTAACCCCTCTCTCATGGTCTCCTCTAGTCGCACTTTTTTCACCTGTTTTGTTTTAGCTCTCTACTCAGAAGTGGCTGCTATAAGTCCCTGCAGAGCCTCAGTTTGCACTTCCTACAGCTTTAAAGAACCCCATTCTCTCAAGGACTGCTGCACCTGGCAGAGTCGAGACCTCTCCTTGCCGTCACCCACCCAGACAGCCCCATTCCTTAATACCATGCACACTCATCTTTGATTTCAACTGGCACAAGGAGACCAGAGGCAGGAAGTTAGAGAGGCAGTTAGTGGCGGTTAGAGTGGCAGAAACAGCTTCTGTTAGGCTCCGTTCACACCTAGGCGTTTTGTAGCGCGTTCGAACGCTCTGCAAAACGCTCAAACACCGAAATCCCATTGTTTCCTATGGGTATGGTTCACACCTTTCCGTATTTCAGCCCGTCTGAACGCGCTACAAAACGGCCTACGCCCAAATAAGTACATGTACTTCTTTGGGGCGTTTTGGTCGTGCGTTTCCATTGGGATACAGCCAAGTAGCGAATCGCGCTAAAAACGCGCGACACGAAAACGTGCGACAAACGCGCATATTCAATACGCCTAGGAGTGAACCCAGCCTTAGACAACAGGCAACAGATAGTGACTGCAGTCAGAGTTTTGGGGGAGCAAGTGCAGAGGGCACTACTGCTAGGGAATTTGTTTACCTGTGACACTGCTACTGGACTGGCCCATTGAACTCCCAACAGGAGGTAGGTGAAGAGGCGTACGGGAGAAAAAGCATTGTTACTCCAGTAGGAATAAGGTGAGAGGAGAGACAACTGGAGTACTTGGTCAACAGGACTGGTTGTATCTCTGGACATATAGTATTTCTGGCAGTGTCACTGTGAAGCTGATTGGCTTTCTGCAGACATGTTGGTGTAACTTTAGAAATGACTGTATGCCGGTGGATATGTTTGTAATGTGTCACTGTAACGTGACACATTGTATCTACCCTCGCACTGCAAGGGTTAAGTGCTCGTTTTGTCTATGTGCTAAAATAACAAAGTTATACTCCCCCAAAGCTCCAAGCCACAGCACAGCACTCCCTCCAGCCTGTCTCCTCCTCCATGTCCTCACATCTATACGCTGTGTATAGACAAGATGATTTATGGGACCTTAGACAGCTGCAGAGAAGGGGAAGAGAGGCTCCAGGGACCAGTCTGAGACCAAGCCAGCTTGGAGCATCGGGACAAGGGTTGATAAAAACATTTCCTGGAGTTCTTCTTTAAGAAGATTTAGTAAACCCTGTACTTTCAGATGTTGGTAACTATAGAATGGTCTGAGTGAGGAAATATTGAAATTGGGATTAGAGAGTTTATCCAGAGACCGGAGTCTCTATAATTAACCACACCTTATTTAAATTAGCAACGCTCCTGGTTTTCCACAGCACACTGCTATTTGATCACCCTGGTAAGCTTCTCCCTAGGTCAACATCTCTTAGAATAATACTTTTCAGTAGTGCGGTAAAAAAGCCCAGAACGCCAATGAGTCATCAGAGCAGAAACTCCTCAGTTATCAGATTCCGAGGTCTCTACCAGACAAATGGAGCTTCAGTACAAAGAAGGCTACTCTGTTGTGCTGCCCTCAGAGTTAGCCCATAGAGCTCCGAGTATCCCTTGTTATGTAATAGATGTCTATTTGAAAAACAAAGACTGTGAGATAGTAATAACTAAAATAAAAGTAGATAAAACAGTTTAAAAAAATATAAACTAAAAAAATAACCAATTTTGCATGTGCCTCTAAGAACATTGAAAGAAAAAGAACCATTTACCTTTGACTAAGCTGAAATATTATTGGAAGGGCAGAATTTAATGTAAAAAGTAATGTCAGACTGAGGTCAATTTAACATATCTGTGGGAGAAAAAGGCCAAGGTCTCTGGAGGGGAGAGTGGGCTGCCTTGCATTGAGAGCAGAGGCAGAGAAATTAGCAGCCTATCTGCAACAAGACTGACTGCTTGATGGATCGCAGTAAAGCTAATTATTAAGTAAATAAAGCCAGGAACTAAGCTGTGAAATACTATAAATGTCCATTAGCAGCGTTCTGCATTTTGATTTCAGCCTTATTCCAAAGTTTGCTATGAGTAGCTCAGGTCCAGCCAACCTATGCAGTGTGAGGAAGAGATTACATTGTGCCATGTATAGATGCAGGAAAACCGGCAGGCACATCTAACTCTGATGATTTACAGAAATTTGTTTGGCCAAGTTTTCAGAATAAATTATTTAGCCACTGTAGTGCTCCCAATATGAATAATTAAGATGACAATCACCCGTCACATACTTATGAGTCATGGTTAATATTAGAATAACTAGTAAAGACATGAAGTGTCTGGAAGCTGCTCTCTGCCAATACACAAGAGTGACTGAAACTTGGCACAACTCACCTTACCTATCAAAGTGTTTGAAGAAAGAACTGAACCAGTCACATGTACTACTGTTTAGCAGTCACATTCTCCCTTTTATTCTTCAACAATTATTTCCATACAGGCGTGAATCAGATTGCTGGCTGTGAGACATTGTAGATTTTCTCATTACAGAATGAGTATGTGTATGTCGATTTACAATAAAGTGGATCTGATCTGATATTTTTAAAGCTGAACTTTACCCAACAACAGAACACAAATTAATGCCCCTCTACAATCATTAATACATCAATATATATATACTGTATATATATATATATATATA
>NW_017306796.1:2163-69025 GCF_000935625.1 Nanorana parkeri | reverse complement strand
TATATATATATATATATTTGTTAATGCAAGTGATGGGAGTACAGAATTTGACCTGGTATCAGCCTCTTGGAGTCCCTGTACAGCAGGGCTGGAGTGTGAGAAAAAGCAGTACAAGGAGTTAAAGATCAATCATTGAATCGATTGCCAATCAATTTACACAGACCTAGAACAAGTGTTCAAAGTTTCATGGTTATCATATATAGGGGACTGGTTTTCAATCAATTTAATTAGAAAGCGGTCAAAAATTATTGATTTTGTGAAAAATATGTCCAATAACAAGCTTTATCATAAGAGGAATGTTTGGTTTTTAAATTCAATGGAAAGTCAATTGAAACTAACTTATCAAGCCAAATATTACTTAAAATCCATAAAATGTGTCAACATGCACAGTAGCCTGGATTTGATTGGAACTGGAAAATGATCAATTGTGGACAGTCCGTCTGCATTTAGAGCAAATTAAAGTCAGGAGTAAAATCATGCATCCTGCTCTGTGTAAAGCTGCCCATACACTTTACAACCATCGCACGACCTTCGTTGTGCGATGGTTGTAAGGTAATCAAAATCTCGTACGATCCGCCCATCTTGGACAGGCAGATCGTACTTGCGATCATCGCAAGCCCTCCCCACTGAGTGAAGGGCCCCCAATGATTCCAATGCTGAGCGGCATTTGTCTTCCGAGCATGCCACTAACCTGCTGAAAATCGTACGATTTTCGGCAGGTTTTCCAGCGTGCTTGGAAGACAAAAGACATGCAACCATACAGTAGAAACGGTCACATGCCTTCCATACACCTGCCGATTATTGTACGATTGCGGGATCACCCGTGATTATCGTACGATAATCGGCAGGTGTATGGGCACCTTTAGCTATAAGTTGCTGGAATCTTATTGCACAGGGTGTGAAACAGCACTGGCCTCTCGCTGTCAGATAGGGAAGTCCAAATCCAGAAGTACTGGGCATTTCCTTCGGCTCCCAGAGGTGAACAAAGCAATGGGGGAGAAAGGCAAATGTATTCTGGGGGTATATGGGGCTTTCATGCAAACCTTCCGCTTTGCCCTGAATAGACAAAGCACAAGTTGTTACAAAAGCTTTAACAATTCTGTTAAAGCTTTTAACAGAATTGTCAAACCCTTAATTATCAGGTTGTGGCATAAGCGCGTTCGGATACATGCATCTTGAAAAAAACAACAATAGCTGGGGAGAGTTATCTCTGTTATGCAAAATATGGCAGATAATCAGCTGTACAACCTATCACATTCGTTTGCTGACATCTCAAGGAGTTGATCAGTGACCAATATGGTGTTCCCGAAAGCAAAAAAAAAAAACAAACCTAACCCGAAAACCAATCGAGAGGTCTTAGAAAGCGCAGGCAAAATGCTGCCTGTGTTCCCACACTCACAGTGCTCAGAACCACACCATGACTCAGATGAGTCCTCTGAGCTGCAACAGCACATGGACGGTGATCAACTGTCCGATTGTCACCGACCCCTTCCGATCTCCTAGCCCAGTTTGAGACAATTGCAGAAGGCCTTATACAAAATGTCTATGAAACGATCCAATCAGTTGACTAAAGAAATCTAGAACATTGGTAGCAAGAACCAGTTTCACCCCCAAAACACACTAATGGGGTTGCCTTAGCCACGTGGATCTCCACCATGCCCAAACCTGGATTTAGATGCTGATGAAACCAACGTTTATCGCTTGGTGGCTCTCTACACTTCTGATCTGGGCTAAGTATACCCTCACTGTATTTTTCTAGTTGCTTGTACTTGTTCCACTCAGCCCAATTTTACTGACCATAAATTGATTCCTTGCGTTGTTATGCCTGTTATGATTGTTTGATTGTTATTGCATGTTATGATTGTTTGGAGGACTTTGTACTTCGATCTCATACAGCTCGTCTCTTAGAAGCTTACCTCTGGGACTTAAACTGGCCTATGCCACTGTGTACTGTATTCGCAGGAAAGGCTAGTTAATTTTGTTTGAGAACTTATTTACAATACTTCTGCTGCCCCCACTATATCTTAGCATGGAAGGTCTGTTCTGGTTCAGTCCCATTGACTGCCTGCTGCATTTGATTTCTGGTAATGCGTTTATGCTTCATGTGCTTTATTAGCATTGGCCATACTTTATTCTTGACATATTATTGGAGCGTTGCACTTATTCTGCCTTTTCTCAATCTCACTGCTTTTTGGCACCTGATTTATTCTTGATGCACTATGATGTTACTTCATGTTGTTATTTTTGGCCAGTTTTGGCTTCCATCTACAACCTTTACATTCGTTTACATTCGTCACAAGGAGATGGGTTGTCGCCTCTGGACACAACTACCCCCTGCTCTCCAATGGCGCATAACAACCACGAGGTACAATCTTGGCTGCTATTGCACCATTATATCACATATGTAGCTAGATGCGTGTTTTGTCTTCTACCCCTGAACCTCCACTCTTTTTTTTTTGGCCTCATTCCCCTCCAGTCACCCCCCTCGCCCTCGGGCTTTGCACTCCCAACGTAACTCTTCTTTATGCCCCTTTAGGTCTATTTTTTATCTAAAACATTATCTGGCCACCACCACCTCAAAGCAACAAGGAGTTCTTAATGCTTTCAGTGCCTACAAACTGTATAGCAGTTGAACTGCTAATTGTATCCTCACCTCCCCAAAACGATTCTCCAGATTTTTTGTCCCCCACCTAAAGGTACTATATTCTGGACCTAAACCCTGAACACGCAACGTGTAGAGGAGTTCCTTAATAAACTGTTGTTACTGTTCCTGCCCTCTCAGATAACATGCCATAAAAGGGCTCCCAAACTATTAAGACCCTTAAGCTGCAGAAAAAAAGAAACTGGTCAGGATGGTTTCACAGTTACTTATTACAAAAAAAAATGATTATTGATATGTTCAGCACTGTTCAGGAGGAAGACTCATTTCAACCAACAGCTCTGTCAATGTCCATGTGAATGCTCTCAAAACCTAATGTGGACACCATATCTTGGTCCAATTCCCAACCAATTTCTTCTATAAACATTGACATTAAGCTATCGGCTAAACTTTTGGTCGCTGACTCTTTTCACATACAGAGAGTCTAATGTGTCGCAGTGTCAGTACTAAGAAGAATGTTCTAACGACCATTTAGATTCAAACCTCCTTTGGAAGTCTGAATCTATTTTTTACAAAAGGGAGGGAGAGAAAGTTGCACAGCACAGACTCCAGAGACAAACCACTAAACCCCCGTTTAGGGAACTGTGTTTTTTCTAGCTGCAGTGGATTACAGAAATCTTACATTAAACATACCCATAGTGAAGTTTCTGACTTAAACAAAAATACTTTATACTGTCAGCCGTTCACTGACTTGTTGAATTTGTTGACCAGAATTGCTCTCAACTCACCAGGAATGGCCATCGTATGCCAGTCATAACAAGTGATCTCTTGCAAACAACACTTACTATTCCCTCAGGAGACTAATGATTTAACCTTCTAAGCATGTCACTATCATTCAATCGCTTGGTCCATACAATATAATGATGAATGCACCCATTAAACAAATTAATCATTACCGATATTTAATGACATTAACTCCACACAGGACATACCATTGATCTCTTTGCGCATTTTACACTCTCAGATTTTCTTGTCCCTATATGAAGTATAGATTTAAAGATTGTTAACCCATTAAACATGTCACTGTAATTAGATTCCCTTTGTTTTTACACTGGGCAGATCGTTTTGAGGACCATAAACTGAAAATAAATCACCTCTAAGATACAGATTATTATTTGGACATTGTATTTGCATAGTACTACAGAGTGAAGTATAGTCCTGCTCTGTGCTGTGAATCATTTTAGGCTTTAGAAGGCTTACTAGAAGTATGTTCAGGACATTTTCCTTGTGATAAGAGGCCTGTCTCCTGTATTTTCTATTTCAACAGGCTTTTACAACTCAGGAATGCCGTGCACATAGCTAGCTAATTGGCTTTTTGTGATGCACAATGTTTGAAAGACACATGGGCCAAGCTTCTAGACTTTGCACAACCTCTTAAATGTGCATAATCCATTGTCATTCAAGAAGATTTGCACTCTAGTTCATGAACACTCAAACCCGGACAATTGTTATCATATTAGATACAAAGGTGCCCTAATTTGAATTGTATATGGGTAGCTACACACACCTAACTCACAAACCTGGGGGATTAAAATTGAGACTATATGAAAAAAAAAAAATATAAGCAGGTTACCTACATTTAATCCCACATTCCAAAATAATTGAATTCATACACATTGGCACTGGACTGCAATACAAATGTGGACTATTCCTGTAATATACCCCCACTCTGAACCTCTCTTTTGGTGAAGAAGGATCCACCATCAAATCACATTACAGTGTTCTCCCAACAATTTTTTTTTAAGCTGGGTGGGATGAAAAAGTAGGCAGGTGGCTAACTCATAAGGAATGGAAACCTTGCACAAATCGTCATGAAATCAATATATACATTACAATTTTTTTAATATTATATATTTTTTAACACGATGATGGCAAGTCAACTGTGTGATATTAGTGACAGGTACACATTATAGAGACACAAGAAGTCTTGTAGACCCCTGATGCCTTTTCTACCTCCAGCCAATGAAGATCGAGAAATAAGAGTCCCTGATCTGCTGCTTACCTGATGCTGCCGCCAAAATTTGAGAGCTCCCAACTTAGAACTGCTCAGATTTGAGTGCTTCTGGGCTTATGAAGCCTAGAGAAGATCACTGAAATGGGAGTTGATTAATCTCCTGTCACTCTCCATCCTGGATTTGCAGCTATCCTAGGCTCACAGCAAGGCGAGGCCGGATTCGACTAGGGGGAGCTGTAAAAGGGTGTGCAGGGAAATTTAGTTGTGTGTCTGGCAAAAACATTTTGTCTGCCAAAACAGTCCAGCAAAAAACCTCTGGGGAGAATGCTGCAATAAAGGACCAACAAGTAGGTTCAAGATGTGGTGCCAAGTCCTAACTTTTATAGGAAAAGTCAACATTTGCATATAAATCACTAGGGGGAGGAAGAGAAAGATATTCAGTGATGTTGTGTTAGGCGGCTGCCAAAAATACTTCTGCAACAAACCTCAGGAAGAATGCTACATTAAAAGGACCATTAAATAGGCTCAGGATGTGGTCCAGAGTTCCAACTTTCATAGAAAAAGTCAACATTTGTAACTTCAGCTGCTTAGATTTCTGGATCTGCTGATCATTTTGACAAGTGCTTTTCACTGAAAATAACCTCTTCTTATATATGTATTTTTCTCATCTCAGTTTTAGTTGATCAGGTCTGTGACAGGTTTACTTCAAACACACAGATGTACTTGCACACATTAATCACTGCACTTTTCCATAGACCAAGCTGTCATCTAGGTTTACTGGGCCCTTTACTCGTAAAAAAAGGAAAATCAATGTTATCCCATCTCTTTGTTCCTGGAATTGTCCTTTAATCCATTGACCATGTGACTGGCTTTGCAATGGGCAAGAATATGGGTTTTGAACCGCACATAAAGGTCACAGGCATCTATATAATGTCGCCTGCACGTCTGAATGACTTGTTTTAGCGCTACCGACACACCTGTGTTTTTCAGAAGGGCTAGCTTGCTTTTAAAACTGTGCACTGAGTGACAAGAGTGAATGTTATTTTCTAATGACCTTTAAGAAGCTCTTGGAAGGTCACCGCTCCCTCACTGGCTCCTGAAGTCTTTTCATTAGTTTTTCATTTGCTTGTGGACCTCAGCCAATAATGGATTCTCTCGATCACACTCACGATGCAGCTTTCTACACAGCCGAGCCTGGTCTCCCATCCTGAAAAGAGGAAAAGAGCAAGTTTGAATTGTGAGTTCACTGTAACTCTTTAGATTTGGCTTAGACAAAGGTGGTTTTAAGTTTGGAAGACATTTTGAAATACAGTTTGATGTTATATAGGAATCTTTATCATCACATGTCTTATAAAAATGACATAATAGCTAAACCAGCAGATCCACTGCTAGAGATCAAATTGAGATATAAGACGTCAAGTGTATCTCTGGCTAAAGATTGTTCTTTTTAGGGCCCATTCAGAGAGGTATTGTCGTTTTCCAATGAAAGGATAAGGGAATTGCCCTATGTCCTATTGCTTCAGCTCACACCAACACGCTGTGTTGGTGTGTGCTAAAAGAAAAATAGGACATGTTGCATTTTTGTACAGACCAGCACAGCACGTTTTAAAACAATCAAATGCATTGCAGTGCTCTGCTGCACATAACAATAACATTTAAATATAATTTTTTTTTTTTTTTAAAGCACTGCAATGACTGTGAACAACACACGTTAATGAGTGTTAACAATGCATTTCAGTGCACATGATTTATGTGAACTATAATGTGCACAGCACATCAGTGTTTAAAGGAGAACTATGGGGTTAAGGCTTTTCCCCATAGTTCTCCTAAGGGTAATGGGAGGACACAAACTATCGCCCTCCCGTCACCCTAAGCTCAGTATAGTATATACTGAGACGCCGCAGCTGAAACGGATCCCGACAATTATGTCTGGATCCGCCCAGCTGCGTGAGTGACAGCTGGCTCTGACTATCTAGAAGCAGAGCCAGCTGTAACCGCCCCCGTCCGTTCCACCAGTCAGCGCTGGAGTATTGGAGCGGGGAGGGGGGAATCCAGTCCCTCCCCTGTCACGGCTCTCTGCCGTGACAGGATCGAGAAGTGTGCGCTCACTTCCTGATCTACTGAGCTGACCTGTAACAGTTTCATTGTCACAGGTCGGCTAGAACTATGAGGATGAGTGAAAAGCACTCCTCATAGTTCTCCTTTAAATAGTTGGAATAGGTGTCTCCAACTGGAAAAACTACCCTCACCTTCTGTTCCTGAGGCAACCATACATGTTTTGTCCAAAGATACACTTTAAAGGAGAACTGTTAATATTTTTATTAATGTTTTAACCTAATTAAAACCACAGGCCTCTCTGCAATCTCTAATAATGTGAAACACTGGTATTGTCCATGGTATCTGGAGGTTATCTGATCATTTGCTCAGGATTTAGGTGACATAATGGAGCTAGGAGCAGTATTTTTTAAATTCATGTAGATTAGCTGTCAAGTCTTTTCTGCCTAGCTACTGCCTTGTCATTCCATTTTATGGTCATAGCGGGTGTGACAGTAAAAAACAAAATTCCCTGGTTTGGCTATGGCCTCAAACCAGTCCCAAACCATTCCAAGGGCAGGAATCAAGTCTATGCCATTCCCATGAAGCTGTCCCAAGACCGTTGTAGAATTACTTACAATTACCTAGATGAACAAGGGACTTCTTGTCTAGCTAAGCCGCTATAAGTTACCTATAACCTTGGGTACCTGTTTACTGTTTTTGCAATCTCTATGAGCCGGGGCAACAAATTGGCACAATACAACAACAGATGGCTACAGACAGCTGCAAAACACCTCTGATGGAATACAATTAGACATGTCTTCCAGACTTTCCCTTATCTCTCTTGCCCACATCCATAGGTCAGTGAACATGTGTGCTATGTAGGGATATATACTATAATACCATATAAATGTCAATGTTAGGAGGTAAAAAATATTTTTAAACTGTCCAGTTTTTCTTTTTTTAACAAACATTTATGAACAAGGTCAGATGGGGGTTTGCAGGAATAAACGACATGAAAAATGTGAGTATCATGCTCATGAGCAATTTAACGTTTCACCAGCAATCAACTCATTTGCAGCCCAATTAAATCAGTGTGGTGTATATTAAATGATTACCAGCAAGTGGTTAACCAACTCAACAATATGAAATTAAAACATTATGTACAGTCTTAGGGGCAGCCTCAGGTGATATCTGTCAGGGATGTGAACCATTTAAAATTGAACTTCAAAAAATATTTTTTTATTTTCACAGCAGCACAGAGTAAATCAGTTACCTATAATGCTTCAGACCTCAGAGAAATAATGGAACATTTTTAGACTTTAGCAATTTGATCCCACTAAAAGTGCTTCTTAAAAGGTTGATGGATAAAAGAATACTAAAAATTAATGAAATTACTTTCCAGACCTCTAGATATCTTGTGGTTGAATACTACGAAGTTAAGATTAAAATAAATAGAATTGGATAGTAGACATACACCCATGACTTCCCAAGGAAGCCCAATTTTACTCTACATGGCCAATAAAAGGTTTTGATATTAAGTTTGAAGGCACTTCCTGCTAATTATATGTGCATACACCAAATGGAAAGCTGTGCATTTCAAGCACTATGACTAATAAATAACGATTTCCTAAATGATGCTTCTCCCACCATCAAAAGCAAAACACCATATGCATAAATTATACTGCAATTTGCTAGTGATAGACATTTCGGGACAAACAAAGGCACCTAAAATAAAATATATAGAATTAGATAGTAGACATACACCCATGATTTCCCAAGGAAGCCCAGTTTTACTCTGCTCGGCCAATAAAAGGTATTAATGTTACATTTTTCAAATTCAATTGATTCCTAACAGAGGGGAATACTCTGCTACCACAAATACAGATCAGCACTGTGAAATGGTTCAGCACCATGGACAACACATAGGCTGATTTATTTTCTTGTGTCCACTCTGTCCATGGTGCTGAAATAATTTATGACCTTAAACTACAAGATTGCCAGCTGAGATAGTATTGATCTGTCCTGCTTCCAGCATTTATGTGATGGAGGACTCATTATATGTTACCTGTCTCAAGAGGAGTGTAAACATCCAGCTGTATCTTGCACCCATATTCCCTGTTCTTATACTATCTAATAATGTATGTGGAAAGCAGTAAGAAGACAATAAAAGAACAGAGAGTACAACGGAGATGGCCAGCCTTAAGGCAGGAAATGGGGTTGTACTGATTGATGCATACAAGATTCCATGCTTTCTTCTGTTTTATTTTTTTCTGAAGAGAGGTTTTAACAGACGCAGGCATGTTTGCCTATAATGGACCTGGAGGAGAACTGCAAAACACAATACTCTTCTTTCCTTCATGTTTTATATGGTATAAACCCCTTGTAACCTTGACCATGGCTATCCTGTGATGTCACACGAATTCTTTGCTGTTAGACCACGCCATTCAATTATTGTATTATGAAAAGCAGTAGAGCACGAGAAGATTAAAGGATTATTGTTAGAAGAAAAAAAGCAACAGTTTTGCATATAAAGATGAACTGTGAAAGCAGTCCAATACCTTAATTAAAAAATATCTATACATTTATATCAGCTAAATACAGGAAGAACATTTATAATGTGATTTATTTTCACTGTTACTAAATAACAGTTAATAATAACATGCATTGAAAGCTAAACTTTCATATCATTTAGGGGTTTTTCCTTAAATGTTTTGCACAGAGTCTATTGGCACATTAGCCTGCTTTTAAAAACATCCAATTCACTGCTGGTTTAACTGGGTAGGTAGTTTCAGAGGCATGACAATGACTAGAGTTATTAGGGGCAAAAGGTAAGAATGAGTATCAGGCTGAGAGACAACTTAGAAGTAGTTGGGACCAAAATTATCTAGACTAGGTCAGTGTCTTCTGTCTTTTTTTGCTTTAACTGAAGGCAATGTAGATCTTTGTTTGGCAGTCCTATGCAGATGGTGGCAATAAAACAAGAAGTCAGAAATTAAGCTTACCATGTTTTTGTTGTTAAAAAAAAGAAAAAGAAAAAATGGTGAAAGGTCAATTTATTCACATGGTTGTTTACTTGTCTTCTTATAATGGAAACTGGCAGGATCTATGCTGAGTCTCAGTACATCCTCCAGCACTGTATCATCAACATTGACACATGATGCACAACAAAGAAAGCACCTATTAGTTAACGTATGCAAAGTTTGTTTGGTCTCATTTAAATCATCTGAACTATGTGATGAAAACACATGTGCATGATACTTCAAGCCCCTGTCACCTAATTTTTTTTTAGTTTTATGGTGTATACGTGATTGTTTAAAGTATATGAATAGCCAAAACATTTGTTTTCTTTTAGTTATTTATAAAGTTGGGAAGGGTTCTAATCCCTGTTAGTTTTGCTGTCTCTGTTCCATTAAGGAAATTTCCCTTAAAGTGATATTAAAGTCAAAGCGATTTTAAGCTATTTTAAATGCTGATTAAATCACTTACAATGGATGCTGCTCCTTGATGTAAAAAAGTTTTAGTTTCCTGCAGAATCAGCTGGTCCCCTGAGCACTGGTCCTGACTTTCTGTTTTAGAGTGACTCCTTTCTCATGCAGAGTGCTATGCAGTCACCCTTGTGTGTGCTAGTAAGCTGTGTGCATCTCCACAAACACACAGACACAGCAAATCAAGCTACTTCCCTCCCCCAGACCCCCTCTCCTCCCTCCTCCAAGCTAGTAGGTGAACAGTTGCTGAGTCTGCACTGTCCTTTGGGATCTTGTACTGGACAGGAAGTTCAGGGAAGCAGAGCTGAGAGAGTTGGAAGCAGGTGTTTGGAAAAACTATGATTGTAAGTGTTTGGTCAAAAATGTAAAGCAATGCTTTGCTGGGCAATGTACATTTATTTTATCTGGATTCACTATTGAAAAAAGTTTGAGAGTTTGAGACTACTTTAATGTCCTGTTCCTGAGATGCAACAGAAATAGAAAGGAAATCTTTACAAAGAGGGGGGACCTTCTCTCTCAGTGTTCACTTGAACCAGTGTCCCAGTGGAAGATTTACACTCACCACTTGCTCTGGTGGCAACTCTAAAATGTAGGATTTCTCATCACTTTCTGTCTCAATGGCAATGGTCAGCAGACCATACAGAAGTGGGTGAATCTCCCTAGTGAGGACACAGACAGGAATAAAATATTGACAGGGCATATATTCCTTCCCTATTCTGACCAAAACAAAAAAGGTAACATTTTGGCCGGCCCTAGACATATTAAAGGAATCCTATACAAAGAGCAATATATGAACTGCCATTCAGGTGCAGTATAGATATAAATAGCACATAGTGTAATATTCGACTTCAAAAATCCTTAATCCACCCAAATAATTTTTTCTGCTTTGCAAGAAACAGTGCAGCTCCAATTAATTGAAATGGATGATACAAAACTGTATTCTCAATCAATTCTGTGGCCCTTAACATCAGCCAGCAGAAAGTAAGAGAGATGAATGGCAACGCTACTAATTGATCAATAAGGCAGGCAGTATTAATAGTGTTTGTTACTTGCCAGGATAATAACAGTCTACAAAATGCAAACAAAGCACCGTAGCAGAGCATCTGTCATTATCCTCTAATTGTCCCTGCTGAGTCCTGGAACCTTGTGACTTTCTCATCAGACCAGTCAGGTCATGATGAGTGGTCGAAAGGACAGATGCTCTCATGGATCTACATGATATGAAGCAGACAGCTCCATTACTCACACAGCCCTCCAATCTCAAAACAATAATTTTCTATAAAGAAGAGAAATATTTTAACCTAATGTCCTCCTTGTAAATGAGTCCTTGAACTGATGAATATGAAATGGCACTGCACGCATTCAGTGCTTTGCTCAACTTCTTTTACATGGCATGGCCTGAGCGTTTATCTAAAGAATTATGGCTGAGGTTAAAGTCAATGGGAAGCAGTAGTTGACAGTAATCAATCAAAGATTAGTTTTGGTGACTACACCAACATCTACCAAGCTCTGATTGAGTACAACAATTACAACTTTAGCTATGTTTCATTATCACCTGTATTCCTGCTGTTTATAAATCACAATGCGGTCTTAGGTGGGTGCTGTAACATCTAAATAGACAAACAGCAAAACTACATCTCCAGAAATTTTTAGTTGCATGAATCCCTTTTGTCTCTACAGGACATTGGTGTGAAGCTTTATATGCAATCATGAAGCAGCTCTGTTCAGCTGAGCCACTGGAGCTCATAGAAGAGACAATAAAAAGTGATGGACTTAAAGTGTATCTCTACACAAAATCTTATTTTTATTTTTAGCTTTGGATAGAATGGAGAAAGGTGGGACCCCTGTCAGGATATAGTTCTAGTGGGACCCCGTTAGATAGATTTCCCCTTACTGTTTGTACTCGGGAGAACTGTTTTCCAGAAAGGAAGGAAACATCTGCATCAGTAAAACAGACAACTATAAAAGGTGACAGGTTATATTGTTATCTTACTTAAATAGAAAAAGCCATTTTATTTTGTCTGCATTGCTGTTTTACCATCACTTCCTGTCTGGGTGACAACTTTTTTACCAGACAGAAAGGAAGGAAGGAATCTCTCTAACAAGGTCCCCAACTGCAGTAAATCTCACTAGGAGTTCTAATCATTCCCCACTCTATCCAAAAAACAAACAAACCATTAAACAAATAGTTTCATTTTAAATATTCAGAATCCCTCTAAATCCCATAAGCCGTTTTTGCAATGGGCAATTACTACCCCCAGCTGACATGCATCAGAGAAACTGTCACTGAAACTAGGGAACAGCATTTGTCTGAACGAGTTGCAACCAGACCTTATTTTAGCTGCTAAGCCCCATTATGTACCATCTACAGTAAGAAAATCTAACACATGTTGCAAAGACTACACTAAGCATATGAAAATATGATTAATTGCCGAAGATGACACTACATAATTATTCTACCTGCACACATATAAGATAATGGTGATGAATTTGGGGAAGCAGTGGGCGGGGATGAGGATAAATTGCTCCACTGGCTGCAAATACATAGGTCAATAAGGGCATTCTTTAACCACATGACTATTTCAAAATGGCATTGGGATAGCAGTTATTTGTCCCAGTGCTTTTATAAAATGTTGGCAGGTCTCTGCTATAGATCACTGCTATAATCATCTATTGCTGTCTAATTGTAGCCAGCAATAAGTCACTATTAGAATCGATTTGCTGCTGCTCAGCTGCATGAGGGGTCTGGATCAGGTCTCCACTGACCAGATCTAGACCCCCCTTGAAGAAAAGTAGTGTAAAACGTGTAAAAGAAATTAAAAAAAAACATACAGTATATAGATATATATAAATAAAGCAAAGAGTGCAAGTTACATTTTAAAAAAATTAAAAACTATAATGAATTTTTAAACATACCAAGGTCAACAATGGATAAGCCTTAGGGCTAATGTACAAGAACCTTCTTAAGTTCAGGCATGTCATTGTACTGCAGATAGCAGAACTTGCACACAGTATGGAGGAGCATAAACACAGTCAATGACTTCTTTGTATGCACTTGGTGGATGTTATTTTCCCAGAAAGGAACAAACACCACTAATACTGCCAGAATTATTGATCAATTAGTAATCGTGCCATTCATCTCTCTTACTCTCTGCTGAGAGATATTAAGGAAGTCACTGGTTTCTGCCACTCAATTAGTTAGGCCAGCTGGGTTTTAATGCACCTTCGGGGACACAATAACTTGGCAGATCCCATTATAAGCCGGTTTCATTATTAACCCATCCCACGGACCCAGGGGGCAGATGCTCTGTGTTGCAGGAACATTTAACATGATGCAGTCAAAGTCAGTGAGCAAAAAATGAGACGATATGTTTGAGGAGAGCATTTGCTTCAAGGGAACATCCAAGAAAAATGAAAAATCCCCAGTGACAGGGAATTCTCTGTACAGTAACATGGATGGGTGACCGCCTAACGTAATTTCCTCTCAAATAACAGCATAATTATTTATTTAAATTAGATGTAAAGCCTCATTTAAATGACAGTTTGTGTAATGAACAATTGCCAAGTATTTGTTTTTCATCTTTTGATCAAGTATACTGTTTTAATCTTTTTTTCATCCTTTGTTACAGATCAGCACATATAGTATATTTATATTCTTTATTATGCTCAAATGTAAATTAAAAGAAAACATGTTTTCAACCATTTAGTTTTTTCATCAGACAAATATGAAATAATGCATAGGAGTAATTGATATTTACCACTTTCAGTCAATAAGCTCAGTCCTAGGCTACTTTCCTTCATGCTATCTCTTTTCTTTGCTGTAAAGAAACAGCATTAACAGATCTCAATCAGAGGAGCCCAAATTGCATAAACAGCTGAATGATTCGGGGTGGGCACAGTATATATACACAGTATACACATACACACACACACATATTGTCACAATATCCGGAAATCCGTGCTGGATTTTCGTTTTGCTCCCTGTTTCTGGGCTGTCAGCCTATGGTGTCTCACAAGGCTGCAGCCAATCTGCTCTCCTTCTCCCCTATTTAGGACTTCCTCACTTGTTGCTCTTGGTGCGAGAAACAAGTCTTATGCCTTGTTCCGTACCCCTTGTGTCTCTGACTACCCCTGGGATCCTATTCCCTGCGCTTGCTATTGGATCCCTGTGCCTTTTGGCTTCCCTCTACCAGCTGGTATCCCTGTTTGGCGTTATCCCCTGCTTTGCTCCTTGCACCCCTACTATAGTATTTCAGTGGTTCCTTTAGTATATTGTTGCAGGCCTTAATTGCCTTCACCTGTGCGCCTCTCCAAACTGCCTTCATTGCCTTACTTCTACTGTGTTTTCCCTCTACAGTCTTTGTCTGTTTGCTTCCTCCTATTTACTGCTTGTTGTACTTCTACTCCGTCACTTACCTTCCAGTGTATCTTCCTTTGCTTTGCTGTCACCCCTTTATTTCTGTGCTCCTCTCTTACCTGGTGGCTGTGTTGGATTCATCCTTGTCTGCACACCCCTGTGTGCATACATCCCTTTTGTGCTTCTTTGTGTACTTTTCTCTCTGTTATCCTGCTTCTTTGTATGCATGTGCCACGCACATCTCGTTTACTTTTGTACGTTGCACCTTCCTGCTCCTAGGTGTGCCTCTAAGCTGCTTACCCTTCCCTGGTGTCCTTGCTTATCTATTCTCTTCAGTATACTCTGCTGTTCTGCTGTGCGTTCGCACTTTTGCTTGAGACTTTCTTTCTCTCTCTCCATCTTCCTGTCTTCCTCCTCCTTGGTTACAAGTTTCTTCCCTACCTGTTTGTATCCAGTTCCCCGCTGCTTCAACTAGTCCCTTGCGTCTGTGTGGGTGCGCTAGAGGGCCGCAACCTGGAAGGTGTCCAGCAGCCAATCATCCTCACCACTAGAGGCTCTGTCGAATACCTGGCCCTTCTTAGATTCTGCGCCTCTAGTGCGTCCTCAGAACGCACAGACCATTTGTTCCTCTCTCCCTGTGACCTACATACCCGATATCCCGCCTCTTTGTGACTCCTACCAACTCCGCAAACACAGGAGCTCACGTACCCTAGTGCCCTGGTCCCTAGATCGTGACACATATATACACACATACATATATACACGCACACACACAATATAAAACAGTTAAAAAAATTCTAAAAGTCAAATACAATAAATGTAACTAACCAAAACCCATCATAATTATAGGTGGCGGTTAAAGATACTGTATTAAAGTTAAAAAAAAATAATAAAGCTTTGTATTTATTAATACATCTTTAAATATTGTTTAAAATTAAAGTAATTAACTAAATTTTACCTGATATCAGCCTATTGTAGTCCATGTACAGCAGGGCTGGAGTATGAGAAGCAGTATAAGCAGCTAAACAGTTTATTTGCTGACAAGAAACATGCTGATAGGAGGAGAAAGTAAGAGTACCAGTGTGCTCATCACTGTGCTACTTCTCATTTCACTGTCCAGTAACAGGTTGGGGTGGATCCAGGATGACCTAGTCTCAGAGGAAGTGAGTTGAATTAGGGCTGTTCCTTTTCAGGGAGCCTTAGGCTGTTGCCTCAGATGCCTTCTCTTTGGGTCATGTGCGGGGAACGGCAGAGAGGCATGTGTTTGTAGTGTGCCTGCCACCCCTTTTCCGGCCAGATCATCCCAGGTTGCTAAGAGCTGGGTGGGGAGATGTGTAAGGGCCATACACATCTCCCCCTCCAGTGCTTAGCAACCTGGAATGCTCTGGCCAGCCTCCCACCCAACTCCTGGCAACCAGTGACGTCAGTGAGCTGGACGGGACGCTGGCCAGAGCGTCCCAGGTTGCTAAGAACTGGGTTGGGAGATTCAGATCCTAGAAAGGGCAGTATCACTCTGGTTTCTGGTGGCACTGTCTCCTCTACCCACCTCCCGATGCTCTGATTGCATGCATAACCAACCCCTCCCCTACCTCATGCAGCAAAAAGGCAAGGGGCACCACTGGGTTGAATGATAATGGGCATCAGACTGAAGACATCTAAGAGTAGAGAAAAACATTGTGGGGGAAATCTCTAGATTGATGCTGAATACTCCAGCAAAATTTGGTTTTGGTACATTTTCCTTTAAATTGGCTATTCATTTTTATCCTGATTTTTTGAGGCTGGAGTTCTGCTTTAACTAATCTCTCTTTTATATAAACATGATTGCATCACAGAGTTAAAAAAAAATGTTAAAAAGGGGAGTAAATAGAAAACAGCACAAAATCCCTGACACAAAAGAGCACTCGGATTATTTTCTACAGGCATTGTGTGAAATGCGATCGCTTCATTATTTTAATCAGTGTTTATAGCAATGGCATTCTAATAAATGCACTCCATATATTTATTTTAACAAATAATACATTTAATAATCCATGTGTGGGATGTAATGATTCATTTTTTTAAATAATATTTCCTTTTAGGTAAAGGCTGAACGGATGAGCCATGTTTGCTACAGTTAATCCTAAATTCTGTGTGTACAGGAACAGTCAGAATTCTTAAATTAGCCAAAGTGTATTCAGAGCAAAAACAACATAGAGTGGACTGATCACTAAAATTCACACCTTTCATGAATCAACAGGGCCCACGTCAGCGCAACCAAGTCACTTTATTAGCATTTTGTTTCTCCATATGAATAACAGAACACTTCTGCCTTATGTGAACTACAGCGTAGATTTGGATTTGGGCTACATTCACACCTCTTTAATGTGGAGTGGAAAAAAAAATCCTTCCAGCAAAAAAAGAATCTTCCACAGGGATGCATAATAGCAAGGCAAACTGTGCTTCTAAAGCTGCCCACACACCTTACAATTTATCTGCAGATTTTCTGTGGTCAGATGGAAAAGGTGCAAGAGATTCCTCCATCTACACTTAACTGTGTGGATAGAGGAATCTCCACCTGGGCCAATCTGTTGCACTTTTTCCATCTGACCACAGAAAATCTGCAGATAAATTGTAAGGTGTGTGGGCAGCTTTAGGCCTTGTATAAGATCAGCGTGTACAACACGCTTTTGTAAAGGACTTGTAAAGCTTTTGGCAAGGTTTGAGCATTTTTTTTGAAGCCTTAAGGTCTCGTTCACACCTAGGCGTATTGCATATGCGCGTCTGTCGCGCAATTTGGGGTAAAAAAAAGCTGAGCGACCTTCGTGCGTTTCCGAAGGCTACTTGGCTGTAGCCCAATGGAAACGCGCAACAAAACGGCCCAAAGTAGTACTTGTACCTTTTCGGGCGTGGGCCGCTTTGTAGCACGTTAGGGACGGGTGGAAATACGCCAAGGTGGGAACGAGACCATTGAATACAATGGGATTTATATTTTTGAGCGTTTTGTAGAGCGTTCGTCGAGCGTAGAACGCGCTACAAAACCTTCAGGTGTGAACGAGGACTAAAAGTTAATCTTTGGGCAAACTAAAAAAGTACCCTGCACTGCGAGGGTTATGTGCTCATTAATGTGTTGCCATGCATAGCACTTAGTATGTGTGTGTGTGTGTGGGGGGGGGGGGGTGTTTAAGTCTAGGTTCACATCTATGCAGTACGGTAACTGCCCAATGCACAGAAATCACCACAAAATTTGCATGAGTTCTTTTCCTATAGCCCTCATACACACGGTAATCGGCCCGCACGTACAGCTTCATGCTGCGTGCAGGGCCGTATCGAGCGGCTCCCGGAAATGACAGGTGCTGCCTGTGATTAGTACGCAGCCCCCGTCCTTCTCTATGGGACTACGCGGCCGTACGCCCCCCTACGCTCACCCACCCTGCATATCCGTGTCTGCATCCGAGCCAGAAAACACACGCACCCCTACGGACCTGCACTTGAGGTGAGCATACGGCCGTGTAGTCCCATAGAGAAGGACAGGGGCTGCGTATATCACAAAAATTCAACAAAAATGATTTGATTATTCAATAACATGAATAACTGCAGCATTGTAGGAACAAAAACAATAACCGATGACAAATGCAATGAGAAATATCAGTAAAAACGATTTTCCCCCTTGTTGAAAAATCATTCTCAGCAGAAGATCATTTCCAAGAAATTGTGTCACCGCAAATGATTGTTTAGCACACAGGGCAGTCAGAGTCTAAAAGATGTCTGGGGCTGTTTAAAATGCAAACAAACAGAAAGAAATACCCAAAAATTGTACAGCTCACATAAAACAATGGTAAAATGAGCTCCTGTTGATAAAGAATAGTGATCAAATAGTCTTTGAATATTTAAAAAAAAAAATATGTCAGATCTTCCCAGAAAATTATTTTGGATGGTCTTCCTCACATGCATATTGAAACACATTAAAAAGACTACAGTTCCCCTATAACAAGTTGTTTTATTCAGCCATCAATCACTTTTTTTTTCACTGGCTGCGTGCTTATTTTGGGTCATGCCTAAGCCTGTTATGACTAGTGATAATGGCTAGACATTAAAGCTGATATCCAATCTAATCCGCACCCCCAGCCAAACTTTACAAACCCCCCCTCTAGCTAATCCCTCAATTAGATTTTTAAAAAAGCTAAACCAATTGCCCAAATTTCTTACCTGAATCTGGAGCCGAGTCTCATGCAGGGTCCAGATTAGTGATGAGATTGGGCTTGGAGGGAACTCAGTTCATCTGAGTTTGCTTAAGCCCACTCAAAACTGTTACTGACGCAACCCCCTCCCAATCAGTTGCGGAAGGCACCTTCCCGCCCTGCAGCTACATGTCGCAAAGGGGAGGAAAATGCAACAACTTACAATGATTGGGCTGAGAGGGAGTGTCGGTCACAATTTTGAGCAAGTCACTTCACATTGGCTGTTCATTGGTATGGAGCTCACATCGTCCTGAAGGATCCAGCGATGCAATGATGATGCCAAGAGGAGGGGAGTAAGAGATGTCTGCAGCAGGTATGAACTGCTGCAAAGGATCACCAGTCCCCACTTGCAGAAGAGGTACCATGTAATGGGAATCTCAGGTGAGTAAGGGAGTTTGTCTTTAAATTGTAAATGGGTAGAAGCAGGGTGTGACACAGGAATCTGGGGATGGCAACTACATTTGCCCAGATATGTGCTTTAAACTGGCATTAAAGTCAAAATGTTGTTAAGCCATCTCAAATGTTGATGAAACCACTTACAATGGAAGCTGCTCCTTGATATTTAAAAGTTTTTAGTTTTCTGTAAAATCAGTTGGTCCCCTGAGCACTGGTCCTGATACCCAGTGTTAGGTTGGCTCCTTTCCCTTGCAGGGTCCAACGGAGTCACCCCTGTGTGAGCAATAAGCTGTGTGTGTAGCCATAAACACACAGGCAGAGCAAATGAAGGCACTGCCCTGTTCCTCCTTCCTTCTCCTTCCTCCCATCTATCGTCTCTAAGCTAGTAGATGACCAGCTGCTGAAGATTGTGATATTCCTTGTGATCTTGCTCTGGACAGGAAGTTCAAGGAAGCTGAGCTGGGAGAGTTGGTGCCGGCTGTTACAAAGCATGATGACTGTAAGTGCTTGGGCAAAAAATTTTATGAAATGCTTTGCTAGGCAATATGTATATTTCTTTGATCTGAATTCATTGTTGAAAAAAGTTTGAGCGTTCAATACAACTTTAAACTAAAGTGAAAAAGCCCAGTGTAAGCTCAAATTACAAAAGGTTATGCCTTTTCCCTTCACCCCTAATGTGACAGCACTCAGACTTAATCACTGGCCATTTAGGCACAATAGCTGCATTGCAACATAGAGGATGGGGACAGAGACATAAGTTCCTCCACACCAAAAAGTAAACAAAGAGAAGGAGCTCTGCGAGGTGAGCCGAGATGCTAAGGGAACAAATTGTGAAATTTTCTGAGAAATTTCTCTATGGAACCTGCAGCTAGAGGGGTCAGTGAGGGTTTGTTTCAGATTTCGATGAAATCCGAATTTTTGTTAGGTTACGGATGAGTTTACAAATATTCGTTGCGAATACCACAGAAAACCATATACAGATATTAATACTAAAGCTGAATCTCCTAGACCCGAATGGCATTCCGCTTCCGAATTGCATTCGGGAGCTCCCGAATACAATTCGGGTCTGCAGGCCTCCGCTTTAGTAATATATGTATATGGCTCCCTTACCCAATTGGCATTCGGGAGCTCCCAAATGCAATTCAGAAATTCGGATCCCGAATGCCATTTGGGTCTGGGAGTCATATACATATATTATTAAAGCTGAGGCTCCCAGACCCGAATGGCATTCAGGAGCTCCCGAATGCAATGCGGAAATTTGGATCCTGAATGCTATTCGGGTCTAGGAGTCTCAGCTTTAGTATTATATGTATATACTGTATATGGCTACCATGTTGCCGTAACGAAAATTTGTGTTCACACCAATTTGGATGCATTAAACCGAAAAACGCATCTTATTGGCCAGAAAAGTCACATGTCCGATTCAGTTTAGTTTTTGAACGAAATTCAGACGGGATCCAAAATTTGGAAACAGAAATTCGGATTCGCACACATTTGGTTGCATTGGTATTCGGAAATTCGAAAGTGCCAGAATGTCCGAGTTTCGGAAAATTGTGAACGAATCGCACATGTCTATTAAGAATATGTAAATCTTATAGCCTGGCCACAAATTTGAAGTTCACTTTTTTGGAAACACAAAATGAATGACAATGAGATCTGATTTGTAATCACCACTGCTGTTCTTAACCACACATCTCCTTTCTAAAACTTGCTGAATATATGAAGTAACAAAACCAATTACCAGCATCAGCCCATAAAGATCCAAATCCAATGCATGGGACAAAAGCAAGGCAGCAGCACTAGATAGAGCAAGAATAGAATGCCTGATCCGCCTGACATGTACCTATATCCTGTTCAGCTAGAAAATGGTAATTTTAATATCTGAGCAATGCAGAAAGTATAATACTATCTACTCTTCACCTTTTCTCTGCCAAATATTAATTGAACAAAATGGATGATGATGGCACTGTGACAGCTGGCCTCTCCTTCCAATCCTTATCATTATGAAAGCAGAACTTCCCACTCTCCAGCTCTTCACCGTAGTCTTGTTCTGTGACCTTGCAGCCTAATAAAGGCAATTAGCACAATGCTTCACTGTTAACTACTCACACAAAATGGCAAACTGGGTTGTGTTAGAAGAGAAAAGGGGGTTGATGGGATTACATCTGCCAGGGATGGAAAACTACAGCCAGGACACAGCTCACTGAGCAAACTTACATAATACCAGCTCAATTACTCTTGATATTTCTTTGCAATAAAGGGCAGTCCCTCTAAGGCTGTTTTTTTGCCATTCTGGGGGCATTTTAGGGAGCTAACTTGGTTAAAATGGTTTCTCATGTCTGATGGGCTCTTAAGGTAAAATGTTTGCATTTGAGAACACAGATCTGCACAACGTTGGGGACATTAATGTGTAAATATAAATCTAAATGACTGTAATACTCTCTGAATAAATCCTAGTGTGTGTCACAAGTTCCAGGTACTTAGTGATCAGCATGGGCTGGCAATGTCTGGGAAAAGGTCACCTTAATGATTCCACAGTCCAACAGTAAACCTTTATTTACCATAATAGCAGAGACTGTCAGATTTGGAATGACAGGACTAAATAACTATTACCTTTCATAAGCAAGTACAGGTTTATATGGAAAACAAAGTATTTGTCCTCTTGCTGACATGATAAATCAGTATTAAAAGCAACCTGTGAGGATAAAAATATGTAGTCTGACATTCTCCTAAGAAGAACAGTTGCCGGGCTGTCTTCTGCACTTTCCTTGTCGCTGATCCAGAACTAGAATGCAGATTAGAAAGTCAAAATGATGTCAGAATTCTTCAAATGCATAGTTGTTTAATGTCTGTGTCTCAAGTATTAAAGACATTGGATCAGTATGACATCCAGACAGTTAGTATTCTTGAAAGCAGTATAGCCTTTCAAGTGGACCTGAACTCAAAAAGTTAAGATTTGCTATCTTGGAAGGTACATCTAAAAAGGTGCATGCATTTCTATAAATGTGATTTAGATGCGGTTAGGCACCCTATTCAAATGAATGAGACTTCTTACCACAACACACCCTTCAATGTACCTACAATGTTGCATCGCAGCGATGTGAATGAGGGCTAAAACTTGCACTGTGGCCAACTTTCTTCCAGGCAGGCTCAAACAAACAGAGTCATAGAGGGGCCCACAAATAGTCTTGCTTTGTAGGAGATATCAGAGGCTTGAGATAAGACAGATTCAAGTACTTCTATTAGCCGCATTTAAAACCACATAATGGTTTTTGAACAAACTCATGACTGCATTTATCAATGTTTGTTTTTTATAGCTGCAAGAAGTTTAGCTTTCCAAATCAGGAGCAGGCAGAATGCAGAGCTCTCTAACACTTGCTGATAAGGGAAAAACAAACTAATGTTTTACACTTCATCCTGCTGTTTAATGGGACTAAATTCCATTCTACAAATATTTTCTTGTAGTTTGGCAATATAAAGAACTAAGTGAATCTGTACTCAACTAAAGCAAAGTAAACTGACCATAAGATCTGAAATAGACCACACGCTGTGCCTCTGCACATACACTGAGGTATCTTCAGAGCTCCAAATACCTGGGGTGCTCTATTATGGAGCAGCCTGCACACCGACTCCGTGCGGTAGAGGACCTTGGAAAAATTGCAAATACAAATCTGCTTTTAGGTTGATGGCTGTAGTCCACCTCTTCCCACCTCATTTCTAGTAATTAGTAACGCTTTTCATCACAATGATATGCAAAAGAGGGAGGAAGGGATGTGCCAAAGCCAGCAATCGGCATACTGGGGCGTATTTTGCACGTTATCCTTCTCCCCGCCCCCACCCCTCCCCCATTGTCCCTGGTTCCGTTAAACTGTCCCAGAATTTCAACAAAATTGTAACATCCTGTGGATCTGGGTATGAAAAACTTGCAGAGTTGGTTGCTGGATGCTATCCTTTTGCGATGACAGAAAAAGTCATAGATTCTCAGCTGCTTAAGGAGACTTATAAACACATCACAAATGGCCTTCACTGAAATTATATAAACCAACTAAAACCCGAGGGAATGTGGTTACAGTAGACAAATCCCACAATTAGGACATCTAATGACTTTCAAATTCCCAGAGGAAAAACAATTCACAGTGAGGATCTTGAACAGCTGGGGCTGATATGTCCTTATCTAGCCGACTCCCTTGAAGAATTTACACACACATAAATATACTGGAAGTGAGAAGTCTAGGCAGTGCTCATAGCAACCAGGTGACTATATTCAATCTCCAATGTGCAGTGGGAAATCTGCCTGGCTGCTGTGGGCAACAACCCTTTTACATAACCCCAGATGGTTTGTTTTTTCCCAAAAAGGGAAACCTGTCATGATAAAACCTTATGGCCTGGCTGTCATGCTCACTTGGTGGCCTTCATGCTGTCTTTATTACCGATGCGTAAGCTACCTGTTGCATACATGTTCCAGGAAGCACTGCCATCACTGAATGAACTTGACAGCTAAGCAACTAGCATTTCCAGAAGTAGGTCCGAAATGGCTACCTATATCTTTCTGTTATTGCATGCTTAAATGGGAACCGTCAGGACAGTAACATGGGAGATGCCACTGCTGCCTTGTTTTTGAAGGTAATATACTCTGAGGCTTTCAAACTTCACCCTTTTTTCAATACTTAGTGAATCACTGACCTAGAACAGGCATGACATGTTAGGACACTAACTATCCATACCGGTCAGCAACTCACCATGCAGGGAAAGTAGTGTGATGGCACCATTGACAAGTCGGCAATGACAATACTCCTATCTCTTTCCTGGAGGGAACCTTTTAAGGATAAAGCTAGACAAACGGTTATATTTTTTCATTCCATGTGCATAATGAACGAAAAAATATATAAACAGCGTGGATGGACTAATCTCCTGCTGGGCCATTGTATTCTGACTGCAGCAGGTGTGCCACGGTCAAAATACCTGAGTAGTGACTGGAGCTGAATGACTGTCGTCACTCTTTGTTAGCAGATTTTCCAACTGGCTCCATTGTATTTCAGATCGAAGGATGCCAGGAGGCAGGATGCCCACAGGGCAGAGTTTCAGCTGGTTTATTAAGAACTGGCCAAAATTTGCTGATTTTATGGCCAGCTTTAGGCCTGGTTCACACCTGGGCGTTTTACAGCGCGTTCCTACACGCTGTAAAACGCTCAACATGTGAAAACCAATAATTTCCTATGGGCATGGTTCCCACGTGGGCGTATTTCAGCGCGTAGGAACGTGCTGAAAAACGCCCTACGCCCAAACAAGTACAGTAGCTTCTTTAGGATACAGCCGGATAGCCCTTGTAAACGCGTGTTTGCCGCACATTTCTTTAATTTGCAAATCGCGGTAAAAAAACGCGCGGCAAACGTGCATATTCAGTACGCCCAGGTGTGAACACAGCCTTAGTGTCCATGGCCTTTGTTTCAGAACCGTTACTCTCCCCATACAAGTCTATAAGAATAGAAAAGCAGCTAAAGCGGGTAAAATAAAGGTCAACTTTAAGTTAACTGCATCTACAATAAATTCTGAATGTTCTCAGAAGATCTTAAACTGATGCCCATGGAAGCCAGTCAACGCTGGCCCTATGTTTGAGCATGTGAGCAACTACCAAATGCACTCACAATGTCCCATATTTCTTGGGGCACACATGATCCTGGCAAAGAAAACAGAAGGCTTATTGGCACTGTAGACATAGCTCTCTATAAATAGGATCAGATTAATATTTGATTGTTTACCAAATCATTAGTCCTTGTAGTTACACTACAGCTTTAATAGCAGAAGGACTAGTAACTAACCTCTGGTTGTCCAGGTGCTGTGCCAACAAAGTTCAACTTTTAATCACATATTCTGTATAATATAATGACCTTTGATTGGTGAAATATTGCACATCACTGCAATCAGAGTCCAGCTCCATTGCTGAAAGCTGATTTTCTTTACTGCTGTGGAGTAATGGAAATAGCTGTATCGAATTAGAGAATTGATCAGGAATGTGCATTACAGGAAGAATCTAGATCACTACTCTGTTGCTAAATACAAAAAAACTCCCCCATGCAGAAGGAGAATAATTTATACTTGCATGTCCACACCAGTGGTGTAGCAGTCAAAGTGTAAAGCACAGAGTGCTGGGGAAGGATGTTGGATGCTGACAATTCTGCAAGGGGTTTACTCTTCAAAAAAAACAAAAAAACAAGAAGAGTTAAAAAGCAGCAGAACGGGTAAGTACTGTCGAGGTTTCTTACCTTTCCTTGTCCATTTGAGCTGCAGCCTGTCTTCTGTGCAGTGGGTCTGATAGTGTCTCAGAGTACTGATGCAACACCAGTTCACTCTTTAACCATCAGCTTGTCCATTTAGTCTCCGCCCTTGCTTGTATTCAGACCCACCAAGTGTTCTGCCGCTGTTCCTGTTCTCTGTGTATGACCCTGACTCTAGCTGACTGATTCCCTGGTCCCTGACTCTGGCTATTCTTTCCGTTATCTTGCTCTCAGTGTTCCCTGAGCTGGTTCAGCTGACTACCTGCTTTGGCATCTGACCTCTGGCTTGGCACCCTCGACGTCCTGGACTTTCTCCATTGTTTTTTTTATTTATAGTTTTTTTGTTTAGTGTTATTTTCAATAAACTCCTTTTATTTTTTAACCTGCACTTTAAGTTTGTCTTTAATCTCTTGCCGTCCGCCCGTAGTAAATCCCCCAGTGGTGAATAAATACCACCAAAAGAAAGCTCTATCTGTCCCCAAAAAAGGGTATAAAATTCATTTCAGTACAGCGCTGCATGACGGAATAAATGTCAGTTAAAGTACCGCAGCGCTGAATACTGAAAAATGGCCTGGATGGGAAGGGGGTTTAACACCGCGGATGTCAACTGGTTAAGTTTATCTGTTTTTTTGGTACTCTGACCAGTACAAAAAGGTTTTCTTTTGCAGAGTGTTTTTGTTTTGTAATTTAGTAGTGTAACTGCACATTTGGTAGTTCCTGAGATCTCAAGCTGCACTCTCATAAAAATGCAAAAGTGCAGGTTATTACAAATGCCCACTAGTGACTGGTGCTATTTAAGAAGGTTATTATACAACATTTATTTATAAAATGCCTGCATAGCATTGCCTCATTATAAATTGTTGTTGTTTTTAAGTTATAAAGGAAACTGTCGCTCTACTTTTGTGGATACCATTTCTCAGGAAACTAAAGTTGGTTAAACGAATGGCTTTTATGATGCAATGAGAGCCTACACACTAGTGTAAAATGGAATGCCAACAAAACTTTTTTCCTTTTTTTTCTAATATTGGAGTGTGGAGGGTTAGAATATCTGCCAAGTTTTCATTGCCAACATCAGTCTCCCCATGCAACTCTTTGTTTTCTAAAAACAAGGATTGTTACTACAATACTGCCAAAAACATGTGTGTGATGATCTCTGACCGCATATCACAGGCTTTAGGTACATAAGGCCATTGGAGACTCCAAATTTAAAACAAAGTAAACTCAATAAAAGGTAGATTTACCCTTCAATGCTTCAACTTTGCCATTTAACTCATATCATAACCACACCAATTATCCATCACATCAAATCAATCAACTTCCAACTTCACTTTGTTCAAGTCAGCTACCAAAACCTTGATAAGTTCCATCCCATCCATCTCATCAAGACTTTCAGTCTTATGAAAATATCAATACAAAGAGTGATTAGCCATAAAACTGGGGTCATTTACAAGCTCTCCTGAGACTGAGCACGTGTGTCACAGCCTCATTCTGTCTGATTATCTGCAGAATCGCAGGCAACCCTGTTTTAAGGACAAGGTGTGCAGTAATTACAATGCTGACAGAGAGAGAAATGAGAGACTTGGATCAAAGGAACAGCCTCCAGTCTCTTGTTGATTCATTAACGACATCCCACAGTGTTCTGCCTGGTTGTGATAGATACAGTATATAACACACCATGGGGACACAGAAATGGTCAGCATGTTCTGCAGCATTACACACTGCACCAAGATTCTATATCAAACTATTTACCAGAATGTCCCAACTTTGGGAACACGGGTAATGTGTTAAAGGGTAAATACTGGTTAAGGTCACCAGAGTTAAATCCCATATATGGTCTAGTTAAAATGACACTTCCATTGGATTTATGGTTCAGTTCAGTCTAGTAGCATCTACTAACACATTAATAAGATTAATGTTGTGAAAATTGAGGGTAAGAGAGCTTGGTTTAGTACAACACGTGCACCTTATGCTCTACCTCACACGGTCTTCTTCCAACCTACACTTATCTGGTTCTTGGTGTCCTTCATGTACTAGGCAACAGGCGTGATGATGCAACACTGGCAAGAATGGTGATGCCCAAACTTTATGGAGGAAACTTCTTCTTGACTAGCTATTGCAGAGCACACAAGGTGGCTCTGTGAGTTCAGCCCTAATAAAGTCCATATGCGTCTACTACTAGGCTTGTATTTTTCTAAGTTCGGTAGCAACATTTCTAGTTTAAGAAAAAAAAAACATATGAAAAAGAAAAGAATAAATGGTCTGATTGAATGTTTATCTACTATCCCCAAATTAACATGATTGGGGTCAAATCTCTAATGCAACGTATTGGTTGAGATGGCAGAGATACATTCATAAAGGGGACCTGTTTGAATGTAAGACTTTTGTTAATAAATAAGCAAAATACAAACAAATGTTGCCATTTCTAAATCACTTTGCTACACATTGTATCAGAAATATTAGTGTTATTAAAGTAGAAACAGTTTCAGTTTTGTCAAATTGTGAAATACCATTAGCCCTTTTGTACATAGCAGATAAAAACTTGCAATGGGGACTAGGATGAGGACCGCTAATCCTCTGCACTGCAAATGGCCTTCCCTACCATCTCCTTCTGATGACACTACTACTGTTTTGGGTCTTGAGAGGACCCTGTCCTCTCAAGACCCAAACCAGGCAATAGGAACCAGGCCTAACCAGGCAATAGGAAGTGTCAATTTCATGCAGGCAATGACATGGACAACCAAAGAATGAAAACAAAGGATCACATGACCGTGGCTTTCAATAAGTAAAATGTGCATTTAGATTTCTGGTCCTGCTTTTAATTTGTTAGCAAGACTTCACTGGTTATAGGCCTAAGTCCTTCCCTCATAGCTAAGCTCTGCATGCCCATCATACCGCTGTGCAATTGGAGCACTTCAGTCGACAATAAGCGCGTACTCATTGAAAAGAGAGGAAGGTGCTTAGTTAAGGTGGGGCTTAGTCCTAAATGTAAGAATTTAAGTTCTTTTTTTTTTTAAATTGAAAAACCATTAAATTGTCACTCAGAAGTTTTTCTAGCTGCTGACACTAAAGCACTTTGCTCTTCTCATTTTAATAGTACGTCACTTTTAAAAAGTTAATGGAAGCTGTAAAGGTTTAATTTATTAAGACCCCAGTGTAATTAAACATTTAAAAAAGTGTAAGCATTGTATGATATTTATAACCAACATTAAAGCACAGTCTTAATGAGAACAATCCATTTTCTCTGCCCACTATCATTTTAATATATAAACCTCCAAGCATGGCAATATCCACTGTTCCTTCTTAATTGAATTCTTGTGCTGCCCTTTGTCTTGACACCTGAAAATTCCATTTGTATTTCCTCTCCTGAATAAACAGTGCTACTACTGCTAGCATCGCTTTCAGGAGTCTTTTGTTGCTTTCTTCCCTGACTAGTGTTTGGATAGTTTCAAGGTAATTCGGCGCCCATGGGAGGACGAACCCTGAACTGCTGGCAGCATAAATACTGACCTTGTGCATAGAACAGCAAGCATGGCATGTTTTGTATGAATTCCCCACCATCAGGAGCTAGCTCCCTCTGCTTCTATGTAGATATATGAAGAGAAATACAACAAACAAGGCAGGAGGGGAGGAAGAAAAGGGGAACATGGATTTGTATTTGTTTCCTAACTGTAGCTGGTTTTATGCTCTATTAATTTTTTTCCTGCATGTATTGTAATTGTACAGTAGTCTGCATGCCACCTACAGTGCAAAGAAATCAATGTCAGTAGCAGTAAAAAAGAGAAGAGTCAGACCACACCGATGTTAATATTTCAGGTAGAAGTGGATTCTGGTAAACTATTCTGGTAAACTGAACACTTTCTTAAAGAGAACATGCAAGTATACAATCAAATCATTGTAAGTATGCAGGCTTATTATACAAGATTTATATTTCTCTAACCCACTTGTTCAGCTAACTTTGTCTGATCTTGCCACTTTAGCTTGAGGGTAAGGCCCCTTGCACATGGGTGCCTGTCGGATCCGCTCAGCAGGGGGGTCCATGCACAGATCCCCTGATGTCACCATTGTCATATCTATGTCCGTCTAGTATTTTTCAAAACTGAACTTACCAGACCCATGTTAGGTCTATGAGGAGTCAGATGTAAGTGGACATGTGTCTGTTTACATCAGATTACCCCCCAATCTGTCACAATCAGGTCCACCAAAATGGAAATCTATTCCATTTGGTTTTCTGGACCTGGATGGAGTCAGGTACAATTGGATATAAATGGACGCCTGTCCATTTAGATCCGGCTGACTATAGACTGACATTAAGCTTCCAATCAGATCCACTTGAAAAACCATAAGGCTTAAAGTGGATAGACCTGACATCCATTTGTATACTCTTTTTTCAGAGTTGGAGTGTATATGGAAAACAACTGAATAGGTCTTGTAACTTCTCATCAAATGCTATATAGTGTGGCTCTCTTGAGTGCTCACCAAATGCCACTTGGAAGGGGTCATGTGATCCCTAATCAAATGGTGTGTTGCATGGGTCACCAAATGGCAATTGCAATGGATCATCTGCTCTATTATCAAATGCTACATGAAATGCCTAGTGTGGTTTCTTGTCATCTGTAAAAAAAAAAAAAAAAGAGTAAAATAAGCATTTCCCAGGCTATGTTTTAAATTAATACATTTTATAATAGCATGTCAAAGCAGTTGGTAACCCTGCAGGGTATATTTTTTTGTTTTTTTTGTGCCTAATAAATTTCCCTAATTGTGTTAGTAGACATGAATTATTTTTCTGTTGCATTTAGTGAACAATCTCGAGCTAATAATTGATTTTGAGATATATTTAATTGGCTTATTGTATTTTAATGATTTTCAATTACATAGTAATTGATGGTACATTATGTAAGTCATGACAGTAATGCCTCCTTTCTCTGCATGTCAATATGTTATTACCTATAAATGTTTAACTGTAGTATCCTCTCAATGATAAAATATAATCCTTTTATGTATTTTACTATATGGGCCCTGCTTAACTCGGAGCATATGTCCGGCAAATCCGTCAAGGACGCACCCTGTGATCCTCTGGACTACGCATGATATCATCATCAATTTGGTTTGCCAACAAGTTGTATTTGCGAAGGAAAACCGTGGGGTCACTCAGAGATAGACTAGTCCTATACAAACCACCACCACCACCCTACCCCACCATTGAAGCATGTTTCTCTTGGTACATGTAGACCCATATCAAGTGTACTTCACAGAGTATAACATTCAGAAGCCACCAATCAGTGCTGAATAGGTATTTAACAAAAAAAAAAAAAAACATACACACACAGGTAAACATTGTGCACCGGGAACTAGATTGCTCGATTAGCATGTATACTGGAAGTGGTGCCATTTGTTTTAAAAAGGACCCCAAAAGAGTAACAGTAGTAGGCAATGCTACTGCACTGCATCACAATGCACATGCCTTGCATTCGAAAATGGGTCAGGTCTGTTATAACGCCCGTAAAAGACAGGCTGTCTTAACTCCCATCTTGCAAGCTTATTCAAGGTTGCTGACTGTTACGCCTATGGAGGATGAGGGGGTCGTGGATCGCAACTGCGGAGACTTCTCAGTCAGTGAAACCCTGGTTTCACTCTCTATTTATCAGAGAGTTAGGGTTTCTTGCATCACAGCCTCAAGTTAAACTAAACTCTGGTTTTAGAGTGGGGTTATTACTTCATAAGCCCTAACCCTGAGCACCAAAGTAATCGGGATATACTGGGTAGCAGTTAGGAGAGACACCATTCAGTACAGCAAGATTCAGGTTTAAAGCAAGTAGCAGGGTTTTAAGCAAGTAGCTGGTAATGGATACAGTCTTTACGGAAGGGTGTGCAACTGCACTGAATACTTGCTGTTTTGAGGGTTGAATTGGGTGCGCAAAGCTGTGGGTCCTTTTGGGGTCCGGTTCCGGTCAGGGCAGCAGTCCAAGTACTGTAGAGGCAAAGGAGGGTCCCAGGAGACAGCAGGCGTTCTGGCACAATAGTGGAACGCCATGCTGTCTCGTCTGGGCGTTTATTTTGTGCTGTATTGGTGTGGGGAGGAGGCGCCTAACGAATCGGCGCACTTCCGCATTCCAAGGTGGAACGCACCCAGCCTTCGAACCCGGAAGTGATGAGCGTGCGCTCCACCGTGGAACGCAGCGGCAATCCGAGACGCGGCTGGCACCCGAACCTAAGGTATGCGGCGGTGGCCGTTACACTGACAGAACAGAACGCAAAATTGAATCCATATGACAGACGTGGAGTCTGCACCTTTAAAAGCAAGTCAGCAATGTCAACTCCCCGTTATGACTTCTAATCATTACTGAAGATCTTCGATTGTCTCCCAAAGGGTCCATGTACAAAATTTGTTTTAAAGACTAAAGTCTACCTAAATCTGTGGGGAAAAATGTTTTTCATTTAAGTAGAAAGGTTTAAGTGACCTGTGAAACTCAAACTTCACAGATCTATTTAATCCCTTTGATTTTTCAGAAGGTCCTGTAACAATGACTTTGCTGCTGTGCTCTACTTGGAAACAGTGACTAACATTAAATGGGACAACTTTAATCCTTGAACAGAGCAAAGTCTAAGAGCAGAATGGAGCCAAGAACAGAAACCTCATTCACACTGGTTCCTTAGACTCGTTCTACTGATATTAAAGTAACTGATTTAGTTTCAATTGACCAAGCATTTATGTGTCATTTTCCGGACATGCCAAATATTGAAAGTTACAGCTTTAAGACTAATAATAATTAACAGACAAGTATTCACCAGCCTACTACCTGCAATTAAAGTAACTCTGTCACTATACTACAACAAATAAACTGCTGTCGGGTATAATGCTATTATTGCGCACCTAGCAGCCTGAGCAAATCTCTAACACTTTGGGTAGAGTCAAGCTAGATGCATGCTTTCTTGTGTCTCCATTTGCCTTGATTTTAAGGCTAAAGCCCATCTACACTTTCCAAAGAGGGACTAAAAGGCCTTCAAAACTCTGATGCTGCAAGTTTGGGGGGCTGTTTCTGCTGGTTAGAGAGTTTAGGGGTCTTGCAAGAAGAGGGAAGATAATGTAAGATTCATTATATCAGTTACATATGGATATAATGCTGCTGGAAGATATGTTATGATGCTTTTTGGCGTCATATTCCTTTTTGCAGAATATGTGATAATGCTGAATGGTCCTAATGTCTACATTCCCCTTAAAGCAATACCTAGGCTTTGGCCACATGCACAGTACCCCATAGTGTGGCCTGCCCCACTGACTCTGCTGTGGTGCCCTTCCTTCCTTTGAGTATCTTAGAATCCTAGCAACACCCATAGTACCAAAGAAAGATGTGTTTTGGTAGGTTCAAACTTTCTTATAGAAGATTGTTTTCCATCTTCTCTTCTAATAACAGGCTTACACCTGCCTTATTCCCTGTTTTGAGACAGTTTTCAAGGCTGACATTATTTAACACACTGTACTGCAGGTGTGTTGTGTTTCAGCCACCCCTGGGAAGGTCAACTGCATGTATGTCAGATGCTGCAAGAGAAATAATAACAGATGTCTGACAGAAGATGTGATGAAATCTGTCATGTGTCCTATAAATCTTCCCAAAGCTGTGAACATTTGACAAGGTTGATTTGAAAGGATAGCACCTGTTTTCTAACCTTTGCTGGCTGTTGTGAAACTGAAACAATCACATATATTAAAGTAGCTCTGTAGCTATAGTAAATGTAGAAGAAGCTCTAGGGGTATGAAATTCAGGCACCTAGAGGTGTCACCACATACCTTCATGTCCCTGTTATTATGGCAAAATGCCAAGCACATATGGAAGAAAATCTCAGGCACTCTCTGGTAGTGCAGATGCTTGGCTGCTCCTTCCTGCCTCATGTATATTTCTGTTGGCAAGTGAGACAACCCATCATACTGATGGGCATTTAGCACTGTGTGGAAGGTGGGAATGAGTGGGTTAGGTGCTTTTAGAAGCATTGTGTTGCTTTAGACCCGTATTTGTCGTGGATCTATGATGTGTTAAGATTGCATTCCTATTGGCTTATGCAGAGGATTAGAAGCACTTCACACAGTAAAATAGAACATAATTAATTCTGTATTAATGTATTAATTAAATTACAACTTCCAATTAAACACATGCATACATTGCGCCATATCAACCAGTTTAACATTCAAACACTGCATGTCAGAGCTTTCAAAAGTACTTTACAAAGACGATGATGGTGAAACAATCCTCTATGTATGTCTGTGATGGTTCTCATTCATCCAGGTCATGGTATATCTGTGCCCACAATAGAGACAATAAAGTCTTTACATATTCGTAAACAGAAAAAGATCTTTAAAAGACTATCTTTGTCGCTGCAGACACTGAATAAATTCATTCTCCAATTTGAGATCAAAGACTCTGAAGCAGTCAGTTTATAGTACCTGCAGTTAGTTTACATTAGAAGGTTGGCAGGCTGCCAAGTCACTATTGCCAGAGAAAATAAGGGGAGAGAAGGTGCCATTTCAGTTTCTCTGTTGTAAATGGGGTGGCATTGATGCCCTACTGTTCTCGGTCCCCTGCAGCAGTCCAGCACTTACTGAGGAACAAGGTGAAACTGGGGACAGGGGCAACAGGCAATGTAGGGAGTGCACCAGTCAGAAAAAAAACCTTGTGGAGAATACTGCTTATGTGTAGCACATACAGGTTGGCACCACCTTTGTTCAGGCATCATACAAGTAAGCATCTACCATAATCATGCAAATCCCAGTGTCTCTAATGTCTGGGACAGATCAGTCCCTGTGGCACAGGGGTGGGTAATTTATTTTTTCAAGGGGCCACGTAAGCAACTGGGACTGTGGCAGATGGCTGAACTAATAGGGTCTATTGAAGGCTTTTAAGGCCACTAGGCCACTGCATCTACTGTAAGCCAGCGATAAATGAGCACAGGTCGGCAATCAGTCTGTGTGGACGCAGACCAAGGGCTGGATTCGGCCATGGGCCGTAGAATGACTAGGTCTGCTGTGACAGCTTCTCGCCTTGTGGCTTGCTGCACAGTTACAATGTGGCAGTCTGATCAATGGGAGAGAGGAGACTGATGGCATCATCTCAGCCTAGGCAAAGTCACTGTCTCGAGCTAAAGAACTGCTCTTTAATGACAAAGGGTACAATTTATTTAAAATGGTATAGTGTTGCTGTATAATGCCATATTAGGAATTTATTCAAGTTAAGGAAAGGTCCAATTTATGAGTTTCCCAAAAGACCAACAGCTTGCCCTCTTGTACTGCATAATCCTGATTGAGCTCTTCTCCCCACTGCAGAAACACATTTCCATAATGCCAGTGAGAGTTCTGATACAAGGCAAGGGGAAGAGAATTTTATAGCTAATAATTTCCACTTAAACCTGGTCTGACAGTGCTCAGTTACTGTCACACTTGTGTTAGCAGTACTTTTAACTGCAATGTGGCAAGCATAATTCTTAAAGGCCAGTGGCATTAAACATAAACCTCTAAATAATATAGAATGAAAATATTCTACATACAAACGTCTGCCACTGAAGGAGATGGTCCCCAAAAGCCTACGCATCAATCTTAAAATTGGGACAATCTGAAGCAAAATTAGAGACTAGAGGGGATTGAGGCTGAAAGTCAGACAGATGGAAGGTATGCTGATCCATATGGCAAGATACCTGCTTAATGCTAGATGACATATTTCCACTGCAATTATCTGCATTTTATCCACATTTTATATATCCCTGATGTGAAAAAAATGGCTGAAATAAAGTAATCCCCATTGTTTACAGCAAACATTGCAGCCAGTATGAGACAATGTATACATTCACAGCCTGTATTTTTCTCAAGGACATGCAAAGGGCAGCACTATTCTTTATGTTCAGTTTATCTACTTCTCCCCTGTAAATGCAAATAAAAGGTCCACGGAACCCTGGTTGAGAAAGGCTGCAGTAGACTGTAAGCTCATTTGTGGCACTGATTGATGTGAATGGTTCTATGTACTCTGTAATATGCTGTGGGTAAGTGACAGCGCTATCTAATTCACATAAACTGATATACAAAGGTGGGTTTCGAACTATGACTGTGGATTTAGTTTTTTTTAAATGACTCATTCTAGTTTATTCAGTACAAATTTTGTGCATTATCTGTATTCCTAGCTGTGCCGCTTGTACACTGAAAGACTCAGCCGCACTGGTTACATGCAGTGCACGGAATTAGTACAATGGCCGCCATAAAACTGTATCTAAAACAATCTTTTCCGTTCCTGCCATTTTACTGACAAGTGCTGTTGTGAAATCTGTTTGATGTTAAGTGAAGCAAGGGAGAGTTGGCGATAATTATTTGTTTGTAACCTAAACTTTAAAAAGCATAAAAATATCAACACAGATAAAGGGATGGGAGAGACATATTTCTAGGAACTCTGTAAAATGTAAAATTAGGTGACAGTACCATTCCCCTATTTATATTAACTGCACCCTACCCACTTCTACATCCCACCACTGCAGAGCTTCACATAACTGGGATAGTCAGAACACATGATACATTATCCATAAGCAATCCAGAGTCTTTGGGGGGTCTGTCTGGTGTAAAATGATATGGACTACTACAGCAGAACATACTCAAAGTCACATTTCACAATCCTTTGCTGAACACTTTGGATGTCACGATCATATACTAGAGGGAAACTCTTGGTTGGGGTGCATTTTTTCAGATGAATTAACATTTTTGCAGTCTTTTCAGCTTCATGAGCACAAGAATAGTGCAACTTGTGGTGGTCATGCTGGGGAATTGTTCCGGTAAATGTAAAATATTGGATCGAGAAAAAATATTTTTGATGGGCTAAACTTCCATTCAGTTTCCATTTTTACTATAAAGCTCTGTTTAATGCGGAGGGACTGCCATTACCCATCTACTAGTCCATAGATACCAACATCAACATTGGACAATGATCAGGATGTCTATAAACCAGATCCTTCATCAATCACGACCCACCAACACAAACACAACAACCTGCATACAATTACCCTCTTCTGCCAGACCACCAATTACATTTTCCCAGCTGGCTGCTGAATGTCAACAAGACATATTTGGTCAAAAATGTCACCCGGGATGTCTACCGATCTGTTTACAATCTGTTTCCTCACTTTTACAGGTCTATACTGAACACAGACCTTTTGTGGGAGGATCAGCTATGATCAATGCCAACTTCTGCTGGAGTAATCCAATTCACTGCATAATAGAAGCTACTACAACAGAGCCTCTGAAAATGGGAGAGAAGGGCAGAATAAATGCAACATGATGCAGAGGCTACTAAAGAGTACACACAAGGTTGGTGATTATCCTCAAAGTTTGGCATTACAACAAAAACATGCTGAGTGGACAAAATTTACCAAAATAAATGTGGCCTTCATTCAAGTATTTCCGTCTGTAAGCCCTGCTCTGTCATCAGCTAAGACAAGGATGCAAAGAATGCCAAAAAAACAAACTCCCTCCTCCAATCTAATAGACAAAATGTATATTATTTCCAGTCTTTAATGCACATAATTATGGTAGAAGTCCACAGAGCACTATATACCCAATGATGGCTTGTTCGTGAAAATGGACTCTAACTACTATTAGCATTTTAACTGCTGGTATTCAATATATATTACACTTTAAAAGCCAACATGGTACAGTTAGTCAGCAGTGGAAGTCAGTGACTGTTCCATGGACAAAAAACACCCAAGGGCACATCTCCAGAAACCTCAGCTAAGGGCTGTCCTTGGAAAGCCATGACAGTAAGTATCTTGCTGTAGGCCAGCTTTGAAAAATGAGGGAGATGACAGCTTCTGTGCTCCTAAATCAAGGAAAATCTACAAAATAATGTGCTTATTTTGCAAGCATCATTACTGGAATCATTTACTTAGACACTACACATTATATTATCATTATGGCATACCTATTCTAGCAGATGTGTTCTTCAGTGGCCCCCATAACCCTGCTTAACCATTAATATGGCTCATTATGAAAAAAATCCCTGGAATAATATCTAAATTAATTTCTAGTGCGTGACCACACCTTTTAATAATGTGTGCTGGTATTTGTGCAGCATACAGTCAGGAGGTAATTTGGGCCAAGGTACGCCAATGCAAAAGTGCTCATGTAAAACAGATGGTTTAAAAAAAAAAAGTCCTGCTGTCTATATTTGAGCAAAATTAAAGTAAACACGAAAAAGAGGTTACTGGTAACATGGTAAAACATACCTTTCAGTGCATAAATTCACACCACAAAGATTCTTCTGAGGAATATTCACATTTGACCAATTTTGCAACTTGGCTCACGCTGTAGGATTGGCCCTGAATTATCAGGAGTTTTTTTGGATTTATATGAACTATTTAGACACCAATGGTAGAAAGACACACACACACCTGATTCATGAGCTCTCCTAAAAATTAACAGAGGTCTCACAAACAATATTTAACAGGTACCTGTTGGTGGGCACTTGGGGCTATAAAATGATGGCCCCAAGGGTCAAAAATATAGCATATTGGTCATGATGTGAGCACAAAAAAACATCTCCAAGATGCAGTACCACGGCTACACTGGCAAAAGTGAACTTTATTCAGTCTAAGGCTTCATTCCAAACTGAGTATTTTAGCGCGATGCTACAAAACACTCAACAAAATCCCATTGCTTTCTTTGGTGCCTGTTCAAACCTAAGTGCTCAAGTACCTATAGCAAAATGCCCTTCACTTCAAATAGTACAGAAGCTTCTTTTCAGGCAGAATCAAGTTCGACAGACTTCAATTGGAGCGGCTGAAAAACATGTGTTATTTAGGTGCTCCCATTTAAAAGTCTATGGGACCAAAAACACTTGATTCTGCTTCTGTACTATAAATAGTGCATAAAAACACTTGCCTACAAATGCGCAGAAAAGTCTGTAAGTCGCCTTGCTACACTCATCTTGCTTAGATGTGAATGCAGCCTAAAGCTGTCTACATGTGTTAAGCTTCCATTGTTTGACATTCTGATCACATGAAAAATCATGGATCCTTTGGGTTCTTCTAAATTACTTTTAATCATGTTTTTTAAATTAGAAAAATAAGTTATCGGGCAGTGCAGATTACTTTCAATGGGGTTGTAAATCATGTGGTAAAACTAAAATCTATTGAGTGTGAAAATGTCTCCTTTGCCATTGCCACACATGAGAAATGCCATGGCCATGACTTCCTGTGAGATGAACTGAAAGCACAAATATGTGTAATTTTCTGGTAGGCTACAATATTAAATTTTTGTTTTCGGGTTTAGATATACTTTAAAAATAAAAATGTGTGTAGCTAGCATAAGGCCAGCCATACATGGGTAGGTCTGTTATCTGAATGACAGGATTGCAGTAAAACAAGTTCTTGTTATCTGAACTAACACAAACTTGTATAATTTCCCTTTCAAGTCCTGAATACAAATCTCTGCAACAACAAAGACTGCTGCTGCACAAAATGTCTTATTAACATAAACAGTCATTAACAAACTGACCTCCTTCTAAAAATGCAAATCTTGGATAAAGTTGGAAACTGACAAAACTCTGCCACATTTTATATTCTGCCTATTTGTGAGATTTACAGACACAACAAGGAGTGAAAGGAAATCTCTCCAAAGTAAGTGAAAACCCTATCTTAGACAACCGTTCCTGGAACAGGTGTCCCCCCATTGGTAGATTTCCCCTTACTCCTGTTCCAATGACAAATGTAAATTTTTTGGATTCTCCATGTCTTTCTATCCTGCTAACAATGGACACCAAGACGCTCCTCCAATTTACCTAAAATTTTGGCTTTGCATAAAGATTTGTAGATTGAAAAGACACACCTCCATCAGCCTGGAACTTTTCAACTGCTGAAGTTTCGGTCTAGAGGAAGGTACGACAAATAACCCTGCAGGTAACAAACAATTTTGCAACATAGGAGACAAAATAATAGCTTTCTAGATCTAAGGTCTTTCCCTTACTTTTATATTATGGAAAATGTAACAGGAAGGGTGGAACATCCATGTTGTAGCAGGAGGACTGATTCCCCAGAAAGTAGAAAAAGTCAGGGGATGTCTCAGATCACAAGACTCCACCTCTTACGTAAAGTAAATAAAAGTAATTCACCGGCACACGCTTGAAGGGTTTTTAAAGTATTAATATGTTTATTCAATACCCAATGTCACATACTGTCACACGGTGCTCAGCACCAGCACCGTATGACAGTATGTGACATTGGGTATTGAATAAACATATCAATACTTTAAAAACCCTTCAAGTGTGTGCCGGTGAATTACTTTTATTTACTATTAGTGTTTTGCACGGCCCATCCATGTGGTCACCTGGGCACCACATATTCCTTGTGGTTTTGAGACCGTGGCAGTGCGAATTGGATTTGGACCTCTTACTTAAACACATTTTTGGTTGGACTGGCCCTTTAACATCTATCTGTTAACCTCTACATGCCCCTCTTACTGTGAGCGATGCACCAAATGGTTGCATCCCTTGAGAAAATCACACACTGTATTGATATCCTAAATATGCTAAACTAGTAGAAGCTTATCACTAATTGGATACCGAGGGCTACTGATGATTGTGATTTGTTCTGTGTTAATAAAAGCCATTGTCTGTCTGCACTTCCTCCCAGTCACTGAGTCACCAAAGCGTTTTGGAATCCTGTAAATGTTCCTCTATTGTATTTAATTGAAATATATTATGCTGGTCAAAAATAATTATATTTAACCATCGGTATTATTAATACACTTATGCAGACGGGGCTGAAGGAGTGACCTTTGAAACATGCCTCTGTCTTTGGAACACTTTGCACCTAGCAGAGATTACACCTTGAGTTATAGAGATTGCATTGCCAAAATAATGTCACTTTAAATGTGTTTTGAGTGACACAGTGACCTCAATTTGTGACACGGAAGACAATATGACAGAATCAATTTAATCACAGAGATAAAAAGCCGTGCCTGTGGATATCTTGTGTAACTAGGCTGTACCATGCCATGAGAAGAGAGCTGTCTAGTTAAGTCTGGCAGTCGAGGTCCACTGAGAGAAATACACAGGGTTTCTTTGCTGATCTGAAAATGCTAGTTGCCTAGCTGTTGCTGGCTTCAATGAAATATAAACCAATGACCCAGGACACGTATATCAATAAGGGAAGTAAAAACTCCTTATTTGCACAATTGCTCTGGGTCAGTGGCACAGGGTACTAAAACCAGAGACTGCCAGGCAACTAGGAAAGGAGAGGTCGGCAATGGCAGCTTCCATTTTTCTTTAGTACAGGTCTCTTTTAAACCAGCAATATTATCTAACTTAGCAAAATATATGAGATGAGATCTAATACATATATTCTACTACAGCTGCATACCCATTTTAACAAAAATATGTATTACCTGCTATACTGTACTTTTAATTTAACAACTGTGTCCTTTAGATTTACCCTTCCTCTGGAACACAATCTCCTTTCAGGGCTGCTGTAAAATATTAAGAGTAAAGCTCCATCTTATTCTAAAGCTGGCCATACACCTTTACATTATCTGCAGATTTTCTATGTTCAGATTGAAAAAGTGCAACAGAGTCCTCCATCTACGCTAAACTGAGTGGATGGAGGAATCTCCCGCTGGGCCAAGCTTCAGTATCTTGCTAGTCAGCCACGCTGGCTCTTAAAATACCTGAACAGTGCCTGCATCCAATCAGATTGTTCAGGTATTTTGACAGCCCGCGGGGCCAACTAGCAAGATACTGAAGCTTGGCCCAGCAGGAGATTCCTCCATCCACACAGTTTAGCGTAGATGGAGGAATCTGCAACACCCTCCATGAGCCCCCCTCTGCAGAAATCCCCTGCAAGTCAGACCTATGGCTGTCCAATCAGCAATGTTGGCATTCCTCAGTGTCTTATAGTTCCGTAGGGGTCAGAGGAAGAAACTGAGGCACACAGCAGGGAGGGAAGGCATCCAATATTCCTGGAAATGTTAAAGGATGAGGAGTCTTATGGAGGCAGCAGTGCTGGACTTACTGCTGGGAACCTTAGAAAGACCCCCAGGGTCACTTTAATGACGCAGGAAACTACCAGGCATGTTGTGTATCATCGTGACTGTGCCTGCAGTTCCCCAACAGAGCACACACAGAGGGGTGACAACAACTGGATTGTTAGCCACTGGTTAGTGTTGTCACCCTGTAACAGGCAATCATATGGCATAATGGCAGGACCAAGAGATAATTAATGGAACAACAACGATTTAAACACATAGGTTCTGCTATGTGATAATTTAACTGCCTGCTATATATCAAAACATAATTTTAGGGCTTACACACATATCACAAGAACTCTAAAGTCCAGAAAGAAAGGTCATGGCATACAACTGAAAAAAATAAAAAATGCATAATATGTTGCAGGTAGAATAATGTTAAAAAGAGGAGTCTGTACTTTAGTACATTGTGTATCTCAGCCACTCCTTGGTTTCTTTAGTTAGTCTATGAAGCTACGGGCTCATCATTATGCTAAAATTTACTCCACGCTGATCTGTTTGTATGAGGAAGAAAACAAGAAAATAAATGTTCTAAATCTGTTCCATATTTTATTATTAATCTACCAGACTTTTGCCTCTATCACACTGAGCTCTGTACAATTATTTTTCATCTCTGGCAGTACTTTTAGTTCCACGTTCTTTTTTTTTTTTTTAATCTCGGTGCACCAACCGCTATTTCCAGATGAGCCGTGTGCTCGTTAATGTGTGTCATTGGGCTGAGTAATACAGAGCTGTTTGTCTTATCTGCTGAGACGTACATTTCACCGCGATGCCGCTTCTCACAGACAGATGCTTGCAATTCTTCTGGGATGTGCTGCTATATTTGTTTCTAGGTTTTATTTTACTAAAAGAAGATGCAAAACGGATACACGATGGTACTCTGTCCTATATAACGTAGCAGCTATGGAAAGCAACTGATCATTGATGGTCTGCACTAAGGGCATCCTTTCAAGACATACCCAATGACAGACTTGCTTTATACCAGGTAACGTGCAGTGATTAGATCCTAAATGCAGAATCTGTGACCCGCCTGAAAAACACCAGTGCTGAAGCCTCATAAGAACCAAAAAGGTGCCAGCACATTCCCTTGCTTGTATAGAAGGGCCCTCCTGTGTTTCCCAGGTCCAGTGACCTTGAGCACGCTTAGTATATAAATACCAACCTGGGCTCCAAGTCACCGCCCGGGGAAGCTCTCCATGACATTCCATAATCCAAGGTAGTGTTCCATTCTACTACTGCTGAAGAAACTTAGGGTCATGGGTATGGCTGTAACAGCTCAACCATGGGGCTCAAGCCTTTATGTACAGTATATGTTTCCCAGAGCTCTGGAACTGTGCAAAACAGACCTTATAACACAATAAAAGGTATGTAATGGCAACCCACCACCACTCTCCCCAGCGTCATCTACTTACCTTTCCTAAAGGAAATACCTGATACTTCTGGGAATGGGGGAGCATGTAAAATCGGCCATGTGACAGTGCTGGGCTAGTCAATGTTGTTAAATGGAAAGTCTACAGCCCCATGTAAAAGAAGACTTAAGCAATTTTGCTTTTCTTCCCATAGGCTGAATTGAGTTGCAGGAGAGGGAAAGGAAGGTAATGATGGAGAGGTTTGCTCTACATAAGCAACCCCACCTCACTAATTACACCCACCATGATCTCTTACCCTTCTGCAAACTCACTCTGGCATTTCCACCTTCCACCCATCGGCTTAAAAAACAGGCACTTTCACTACAATCCTGTTTTGAATATTTTCATTTGCAGCTGCAAGTTACTGTAATCATAAATTTCAACTAATTAAAGGAGTGGAATTGCATTGTGTGTAATGTTTAATGGGTGCCATGCCTAAACAAGAGCCAAACCAAGCTTTGTTTCTAAATACAAGCCTGACATTTATGGCACATATTTTTTTTTCTTCCAAAAGCGACAATCATTACCAGCTTTCTGCTTACATTTTGATCATGTCCTGCCTCCAGTTTTCCTTTAAACACTGATGCTGTGGAGATCAGGGTGGCGGCAATATAGCCTTCTGGGACTGTCACTTTTGGATTCTCTCATTATAATGCAATTTAGAGTATCTCTGAGTGGAACCGAGCATGTCATGATCATAATATTGCTATGTGTCTGGTCTTGCCCAACTTGCCTTAAGAATCTTCACCTTACAGCATCCATTATACCTCTCGAACTCACATGCATTTAATAATAGTGGTATAGTGGTTTCTTCATCTCCTTTTAGAATCTTTATATTGTGCCTTTCATATGACCTTCATCAGCAGCATCTACTTGGTGTTTTCTATAGCACCTTCACCCTAATTGGTTTCTTTATCAATTCATCTTTACAGCATCTCCCTACATTTCCTCTGTATAACCTTCAAATGCAGACATCTCCATCAGCCTTATTTTACAAGGCAGGGCAAAGAGCAGTGATGACGTGAAGTAGCCTGCAGCAACCTAACTGCTCCTTCATTGGGACAAACAAAAAGAATGTGGATTGGCTGCTTAAAAGGTAGGTCACCTTTTCCCAACACTGTCATCTGCCCCCTTTCCCTGGTCTCCACTGCACTTCACTGTACTGGTGACCCCCATCAATGGCAACTGGCCATGCCAGCTGGTATAATGGTCCAGGAGCTTAAAATAGCAACATCGTGGTTGCAATATGGAGCAGTGGTTGCTTTTTTTTCTGGGGTTTTATGCCAGAAGAAAGAAGGCTCAAAACAGATTCCCATTGGTCAGTGTGGTCATGTGGCTGCGCTGACCAATCACCGCTTCCCATTTCAAACATTATGTTGTATTATAGTTTTTGGTAATGTGTAGTACAATTTTCAAGTTCCTGTACAGATTTACTGGCTGGTGTGGGCTACAGGCCCATTGTTTACATCACAGAGATGACTGAATTTCCACAGATGAGGGGAAAAAATGTGTGGAAGGGATCTATAACAGAAAAAGCTGCCTCTGCTATGCCAACATGCCTGTAGTCACTGCAGTGGAGGATGCCTGTTCTCACAGTTCTCAGACATCAAAACGCAGCTACACATACTTCAACAGAAGCTATCCCTATTGTATTTAAAAGGAACCTCACAGGAGACAAAATATGTGAGCTGACATTGCTGACCTGAATTTGAAGGTACAGGCTTTTGTCATCCTACATAGCGAATGGCCTGGAACAACCATCTTTATATTAGATGTCTCTCTGAAAGTAGGTTCCCTTTAATTCTAAAGGCCTGATTTCAGAGTTAGGCCCAGTAACTGCCATCGTCCTGTCAAATGAGACTAGAATAGTTATCATAAAACACATTTTAGTTGATAGGCAGATCGGGGCTTAGCCCTAAAGTTATGGACGTCAGGTCCAAGTGACCAAAAGAGACTAGTTTTAGTGAAACTTGAAAAAAAGCATGGGCTACCATCTTATGTATATGGGTAGCCTTACAAAGTCAACAGAAGATCACATGACCCATCCCTCTTCTCACTTCTGTTCTTTAAGCACAGTGAGAGAAAAGGCCAATGCCAGAAAATCGAAATTTGGCATCAACTGTGCATGATAAGTACATTCTATGGGATCTGCACATAGGACAACACCACTCCCAAAAACCAAGTGTGTACGTTTATATACATATGCACACACACAACATAGAATGAACATACAGCATAAGTGCTATGCTAACCCATAAAAACATTTACATTTTAAATGTTTTTTGGGGGGTAAGGATGCTGCTTATGCTTTATACTCATTCAGCTCTATTTATACACACATACATATACAGTATACTGTATATATACATACACACAGATCTTTTGTATATACATTTTTGGGAACATTAAGTATATTGGTTCAACAGAACATTGCCATACAAACAACTGCCCTAAATACTTTAAACCAGCCAAATTCTTCCTATGCCATTCGGGCCCATTTCAGCCTTAACACATTTTTTAATTATTGAGAACAGAAAAAGTCAACCCTAATAATTTTCAAACTCTGCGGGTCTCGGGCTGTTATCTTTAATAATGTAGCTTCATGTTTTTCTATGATGGACACTAAATCCAATATATTTATATGATCAACCAAGCTCCAGGGCCTGAAACAAAGTACATGTTTTAATGAAAAAGAAAGCATAAGAGATAAGCATGGGAGAATGGGAAGATCTATTACAAAGCATGCAGGAGGACGGAGAATGGAGTCACATTAAAGTGACACTATACTCAGGAGTTAAACCTTAAAAATGCATTCAAGTACCTTAACCTTTAACAAAAATGTATCTTATTTGTGTACAGTTTCACTCGGCTGTAAATCTTCAAATCATCTCTGAACTGGTGCTGACACTGTCCTTCCTTTTGGAGGGTGGCTACTTTTGTTCCCCATGGTCCCTGTGTGTGTTGTAAAGTAGCCACCGCTCCTAGCGCACTCCTGTGATAGACTACAATCTCAATACAAATTAGTAAACCAAATATGAGATTGTAGTCCACAACAGGGGTGAGCTTGGAGCGGGGGCTACTTTACAACACACACAGGGACCATGGGGAACAAAAGTAGCCACCCTCCCGAAGGAAGGAAAGTGTCAGTGTCATTAAAAATGCTAACATACAAAGCCACCCAGAACTCTTCCCCCAGCTACATCACCAATCTTGTCTCGAAATGTCACCTAACCATCCTATTTCCTTCTCCCAGGAACTCCTGCTCTCTAGCTCCTTCATCACTATCTCCCATGCTCACCTCCGATACTTTGACAGAGCCTCTCCCATCCTCTGGAACTCCATACCCCACTCTGTCCAGTTTTCTCCTACTCTGTCTGCTTTGAGGCAATCCCTAAAGACTCATCTCTTCAGGGAAGCTTATCCCACCACTACATAACAACTGTACTTTTACTTCCTCCATCAGCTTATCCCTCACGGTTAATGCCTAACTAGGCTTAACAGCCTGGGGACTAGCCATGGAATCCTCCTGGAGCCTGGGGGCAGCAGGCCCAGTGGTTGCTACTGCTAAAGAAAGGATCAGTAACTTCTACCTCAAGTAATTCAGTGTCCAGTGTTTCACCTGCTGTGCATGAAAGCAGTAACCACACTCTCTGAAAAGTAATGGAGTCTACATCTACCTGGATGACCCCAAGCCTCCTCCTCTCTCCCTGAAGTTCTGCAATTAAAATTTTCAAGCATCATAACTACAGTCTGTGTGCCTCCCCCCACAGCCGCCGATCCACTGTGCCTGGGGCGGGCCAGGACTGGCACGGTGGCTCTGTACAGGGTGATCAGAGGAAGTACACAATCTCCCTCCATCTCCTCTCTGGTCTCTGAATGCAGGAAATTATGTATATTACATAATTTCTGCATTCAGCTGTCATTCCCGGTGTTCTATCACTCAATCTGACCCATGACGTTATAGGACTTCCGAGGGAGTGTGAAGGGCATGGCCATGCGTGCAAGCGCACTGCGGGACCAGGTCCGTATATCTCATGGACCTGCAGGACCAGGTCTATTAATCTCATGCACCAACGCAGTTCAACATCAGTGGCTCTAAGTCCATAACTCTTACGGACTAATTATTAAATCATAATGGTAAAACAAAATATGATTGGAAGTAAATATATTTGTGTTAAATCTCATACAGTTTTTGTTAAATATAATATTTACATTGGGAGAGAGAAAAAGCACACACATATATATCCTGATCCTGCAGAATTACGGTTTTCATGTAATCACATAGCTTAGTGCATTGATCTCCCCCCACTCCCCCTCTCCACTCCAACAGGTTTTAATTTGCAGGTTTTAATTACCTGTATCCCCGCTCCCGGGAAATCTTCAGTGGGTGGCCTACCCAGCAACATGCTGCCTTTCTCCCAGTTTCTTGTAAATTCTAATAGCACTATTCCCCAATAAGGTGGCCTTATCAGTAAACTGCTTTTCCTTCTTTGTCCAAAAACAGGCTAAGATGAACCAGACCAGATTGTATTGCTTAACCACAGTGGAGAAAAGTGAGGTCAGGGTCCTGGCTATTCTATCTGCCAGAGTGCCCTGGGTAGTATAACTCTGAAACAAGGACAGCACATTTTTAGCAGGTTATATAATTCACACATATCTGCTTAGGGCTCATTTTTATATAAATACTCTTTCCCACATAGTGGTTGGGCTATGGCATACAGACACCTAAAAGGAAATTACAGACACCTAAAAGGAAATTACAGAACTACCACATTGTACTCTATATGTTCGAAAGCAATTAAACTGTGAGAACATATAATTTACGGCACACCAGGGACCTATTTCCTATCAGCTCTGTCCTTGCATACGCCTTTGTAAATCCATTATAGTCACAGATACATACGATCAAGTAATGATTTATTGCTTACATGTTACAGATAACATCTTAATCAGTGACACTTTTTTATCACTTTGTTCTCTGCAATAAGGTATAAAAAGGTAGCTGCACTGCCTGCCCACTCTCATACAGAAGTAATATAATTCTTCGTACAGAGACAAGGCACATGGAACAGAGATTTCACCACTGCTTCAAAGCTGCAAACAGGGGACTTTGAATATACCACCTGAGGAAGATCCATTGCACAAAAATCTGTTTGTATAAAAAGTAACCAATTTTATTACAAAATATTAAAGTTCAGAATAAATAAGAACCCCACTCTGGTTGCTAAGAGCCGGAGATGTGTATGGCCCTTACACATCTCCCCGTCGGGCTCTAAGCAACCTGGAACGCTCTGGCCGTTGTCCTGCCCAGCTTCTGGGAACCAGTGACATTATTGGTTGCCAGGAGTTGGGCAGGACACGGGCAGGAGTGTTCCGCCTGCATACACATCTCCTCCCCACTCTGGTTGCTAAGAGCTGGATAGGGAGATATGTATGGCCCTCACACATCTTCTCATCTGGCTCTTAGCAACCTGGGACACTCAGGCCAGTGCCCCACCCAGCTCCTGGCAACCAGTGATGCCACTGGTTGCCAGGCGCTGGGCGGGATGCCGGTCAGAGCATCTCTGGTTGCTAAGAGCCTGGTGGGGTGATGTGCATGGGAGAGGGGTAGGGAGAGAAAAAAAGTCAGCAGTCTGCATGGGTTGGTAAACTTTCGCTGACCCAAGGTGCAGCGCTCCCTCCCTTCAAATGGCGCCCAGGGCATGTGCCATACCCTGGATACGCCACTGTTTATCCCCTTCAAGCCCGTTACAGAGAATACTTGCTCAAAACCTCAGTTACAGTATATGGTGTATATGCCAATGATGTTCTATATTTTACATGTTTTTATTGTTTGAAAACAGCATAGTAAATACTGCAACCATCCCTGAGCCATTTATACACATTCCAAGGATTTTAGCAAACATTACTTTTAGTCATAATGACCACATTTCCACCTTTGTCAGCTTGTTTGATTACTATATTATGGTTTCTTTTCAAATCCTCCAGAGCTGTTCTTTCGGAGGGAGTGAGGTTGTCCTCTTTGATTTTAGTGGATACGGCTGACATAACCTCCTCACTTACCCTCCTAACAAAGCTCCAGATGTTGATATTCTGTGACAGAGGTGGGAATGTGTTAGATCTCCGTTTGAAGGGTTGTTTGGTGGATGGGGTTTCTGGTTCGTCCCTTTCCTCATCTGAGATGTGGCCCTCCTCCCAAAGCTCATGTAAATCTCTGAGCGCCCTGTAATCCTTTCTAGAGAAATCCCTCCAGTCTTCAAGGATGCCTCCCAAAGGTAACCCTTCCTTATCGTGTAACTGCTTTAATAAAAGTCGGCGTGCAAAAAGGTTTACATCCTTGACGATTTCGAACATGTCAGGGGGAGCTTCGGGACAAAGGGTACATTTTATATATTATAATAAATTACATTTAAGTTTTCTTTTAAACAGGTCAGAATACTATTCCAGTTATTTGTGGCATTCTGGAGCAATCTATCATCTCACACATGGGTTCTCAGCTAGCAGTATAAGTAGCCCAGAGGTTCTTCGAATAGCTCCACAGAGTGCTTCAGTTTGTTAAAAGAAATGAATCATAACGGTTTACAGTTTAAACTGATTACTTACTAAATTATAAATTAAACAGGTCTGAGGAATTGTAAGTATTAAAAAAACAAACTTGCGGTTTAGTTTGCGAGGAGAGGCAGCCAGGAGAAAGAGCAAGGACAGCCAGGAGAGGGAGTAAGGAGACCGCCTATAGAGGACTACAGCAATACATTATACAGCAATACAAGATAATATGAAGCTACATACTCTGTGTTGTTCTAGAGTTCCAGGGTCTCAGGTGGCCTGTGCGGGCTCTTAAGTGGGCTGCACGGGCACCCAGGTGGGCTGTGCATGGCTCTTAGATGGGCTATGCGGACTCTCTGGTGGGCTATGCAGTCACCCGGACAAATAGAGAGGGTGAATCTCCCTAAGGGGGACAAAGACAACAATAAAAACCTGACAGGCATGGATGTCCCTTTATTGAGGCAGCCTGACACTGTTGCCTTAGACATCATCTCTTTGGGTCACATGGGGAGGGGGCCCCCATCATGGTCAGAGTGTCCCAGGTTGCTAAGAGTCAGGCAGGGGATGTGTAAGGGTCATACACATCCCCCCACACAGCTCTTAGCAACCTGTGATACTCTGGTTGGCGACCCACCCAGCTCCTGGCAATCCATTGATGTCACTGGTTGCCAGCATCTGGGTGTGACAGTAAACAAGGTGGGGAGATGCAGAGCCTGTAGAAGTCAGCATCACTCCACCACCACCAACCGCCACCCAACCACCTCAGGCAGCACAAAATGCTAGGGGCACCATTGTTGACAGATGTTCTAATCCTTCTCCACTCTCTACCTTACAGATGCTGTGAATGGAGCCGAGCGTCGGGGATGATGTGGAACCTGTGTGCGTGCGCACACAGGTTTCACATGCGCAGAGGTCGTCCAATGGCTGAAAAGGACAAGTGAGGGACCCGGAAGTGGCAGCAAAAGAGATGGTAGTGGTGCAGACAGTGCAGAGACTGACAGCATCAGTCAGCGCAGGAGAAGAGCACACTCATAAGGTAAGTGTGCCATAATGTGAATATTTTCCAATTATGGCAAGGGTTTAGCCACATTACCTTCACTTTACAAGTTTTATGAGAGTTTAAATGATTGGATTTAGATCTTTTTTGGAATGCAAAATGTAAGGACCTCTTGTGTTCCCCTATACATCATCAATCTGTATAATGAGTGCAGAGTGAACAGAAGGATGAGGTCATCAGTGTGCTCCTGTTCCTATAAAGTCCAATCACATGCGGGGAGTGACCTAGAAGTTTTGCTTAATCGCAGTAGAGAAAATCAGGTCACCAATCTGTTCCTCTTGTCTGGCAGGGTTGTGTTCAAGAATAGATTGACAATAATATAAATTATTTGACAAGTGATCCTCTATGTATTTAGATGTTTGCCTGAAGTTTAGCTTTAAAGGAGAACTATGGGGTCAGGGCTTTTCCCCATAGTTCTCCTTAGGGTAACGGGAGGACACAAACTAGCGTCCTCCCGTCACCCTAAGCTCAGTATACCGCGAGCTACAGCTCGCGGTATACTGAGACGCCGCAGCCAACAGTGTCATTGTCACAGGTCGGCTAGAACTATGAGGTGAGTGAAAAGCACTCACCTCATAGTTCTCCTTTAAATAACATCTCATATAAAGTGGTACATGTCTTTCAGAATTGCTTACCTATAATTTTCCTTTTAATTTTTAGGGAGCCCCAATGGTTTGTACACTTGCCACTAATATCACTTATTATGAAAAATGCAACAGAAAAAGGTGAGATCACCCAAAGTGACTCAACCCAGCAGACTCTGTCTAAAATTAAAATAGCAGTTTGGCTGGAAATCTCTATATTACCTCTTGAAAAGCTAGAAATGGATGCAAATAGCAAAAACAGCATAGTTTATAGCAGGCCCAAGCTGTAGAAGAGCATCACCGTGGCCAGTGAAATGTGCATTGTGGGTAATGACATGCAGAGGAACCTGTCTTTTGTAGTTGAATAGCTGCACATGACACAGGCAACTGAGGCAAGTGGTTTGCGAGTGGAAGGCAGGAATAAGAGATTCAGAGCCAAGCAAAGGATGAATTGGATCTGTCACATATAATAGGGTGTCGGATGCTGGGCGAGTGAGCCGAGAATGTTTATTTAACCACTGGATGTGAAGCCGTGTCCTCACTCCTGGACGTGTGCCTTGTTTATTTCTTCCAGCTAAAGAGCAGTGCTCAAATAGCCAGGTACCTGGCCCAGTGTTAACCTCGTCTACATCGGGAGGCTTGTTCAGCTTGGATAACCGAGTTTCTGTGTAAGGTGCAGTCTGCATCCCAATAGCCTAATACATATGGCTTACATCCTGACTTAAGCCCTGCTATTTAGAATACATTTCCCTTCTACAAAAAAATACATCAGAATAGAATTACATTCTTGTCCAACTGCTCAGATCTGTCTGTACATTTAAAGCTGAACTCCAAGCAGATATACTGTATGTTAAGAAACACCGCGTATATCCGTTGGTTTAAAAATTTTAATGCAACTAGGGTAATACTTCCTCAGAGACTTTGATAATGACCTGCACAAAAGAGCATGATCAGAGTTCTAATACAAATCAGGCCTTGCAGCAGCATATACACTGAGTGGCCAGTGAATTATGACCACCTGACGTTTGTAGGCAAATTAGCTATAATTAGCTATAATTTGGCTCTGAAGTTGCTAGAGGGCCAGACCATTATAAATAGGGAAGCAGGTTGTTTACCACGACAGTAGAAGTGATTTTTTTCTGAAGATATGGGTAAACAACGCGATTTAACAGCCTTTGAACATGGGATGATTGTTGGCGCTCGGAGCCATGGAGCGAGTATCAGCAAAACAGCAGAATTCGTTAAATGTTCAAGAGCAGCTGTTGTTTAAGTGTTTAAAGACTGGGCTGTCAGACGAAAATCTGGGTCTGAATGTGCGAATTGTGGCCGTCAGCTAGTCACTAGTCAATGTTAGGGCAGAACGGAGAGTGGCAAGACTGGTACAAGACAACAGAAGGGCAACTGTGCAGTGTCAGATTCCTCGCATCACCTTTCAACATCTCGTGGAGTCACAAGGCGGCCCAACAAAGTAATCTCGTGGAGTCATCTCGTGACCCAACAAAGTACTGATGGGGTGGTCATAATAATCTGGCCACTCAGTGTATGGATGACAGGGAAAATGCCAGCAGGAGGAAAGAGCAGAATGATGCGCTTCATCCTCTAAAACGTTTGCAATGTATATCATATTTATTATATAATTTCTGCTGTGTATAATAACACTGCCAGTTATTTATAAGAATAGAATAAAAATAGAGAACAAATGAATAAAAATGAACTATTAATGGTAGAAAAAAGGAAAGAAAAACAAAATCAGCAGCAAAATAACAGCTAAGGAAGAAGTTAATTGGGGCTGATTACAGTTAAAGTGACACTAAACTCAGGAGGAAAACATTGACATTGTATACTTTACACCACACAGAGGGACCATGAAGAAAAAAAGTAGCCACCCTCCAGAATGAAGGACAGTGTCAGCACCAATTCAGAGATGATTTGAGGATCTACAGCCCAGTGATACTGTACACAAATAAGATACATTTTTGTTAAAGGAGAACTATGAGGTGAGTGCTTTTCACTCACCTCATAGTTCTAGCCGACCTGTAACAATGAGACTGTCACAGTTTAGCTCAGTAGATTGGGAGGTGAGCGAACACATACCAGCGTTCGCTCAACTCTCGATCCTGTCACGGCTCTCTGCCGTGACAGGGGAAGGGCTGGATTCCCCCCTCCCCGCTCCGCCAGCGCTGACTGCGGAACGGACGGGGGAGGGTGGGTACAGCTGGCTCAGCCTCTAGATAGGCAGAGCCAGCTGTCAGTCACGCAGCTGGGCGGATCCCGGCATAATTGTCAGGATCTGCTTCAGCTGCGGCTTCTCAGTATACCGCGCGCGACCGCCAAACTGCTATTTTAATTTTAGACAGAGTCTGCTGGGTTGAGTCACTTTGGGTGATCTCACCTTTTTCTGTTGCATTTTTCATAATAAGTGATATTAGTGGCAAGTGTACAAACCATTGGGGCTCCCTAAAAATTAAAAGGAAAATTATAGGTAAGCAATTCTGAAAGACATGTACCACTTTATATGATATGTTATTTAAAGGAGGACTATGAGGTGAGTGCTTTTCACTCAGTTCTAGCCGACCTGTGACAATGAGACTGTTGGCTGCGGCGTCTCAGTATACCGCGAGCTACAGCTCGCGGTATACTGAGCCTAGGGTGACGGAAGGACGCTAGTTTGTGTCCTCCCGTTACCCTATGGAAAACTATGGGGAAAAGCCTTAACCCCATAGTTCTCCTTTAAAGGTTAAGGTACTTGAATGCATTTTTAAGGTTTAACTCCTGACTATAGTGTCACTTTAATGTGACCCCATTCTCTGTCCTCCTGCATGCTTTTTAGTGATACACTAATACGTTTCAGTTTTGTTAATAGTTAGGATACTTGAATGCATTTTTAAGGTTTAACTTCTGAGTTTAGTGTCACTTTAACTAAGGGTTATTAAGGGGTTAAATAGGAACAGAACATCAGTTCTGTTTTTTTTGTTTTAACTTGCAAGATTCCATTAACTGACATCATATGCTAACCAAAGGTCATCCCTGTATGCTATAATGGAACAAAAGAAGTTACAATGAAACAATTACATCGCTACATTGTAACTCTTCATACTACTGTGTGAGTGTCAGTTAACAGAGGAGAAGAAACATCTGGCCTGTCTGATCTGATCTGTCAAAATGACAGACAGGATTTGCTAGTATATGTGACCAAAGAGCTGTGTGAAGGGAGGAGGAGTTGGATGTACTACACATGCCCAAAGTATTTAGATGAAGTTGGCCAATAACTGGTTAGATAACATCCAATACAACAATGTACCAATATTATACAGTGCAAGGTAAGACTCAATGCCTAAGACAACACTAATGTTCTGGGTATAACACCTGGCACTGGACACAGCCCATGAAAAAATACTAATAAGACAAAAATCTGAACACCTTGAACCCTAATAAGATTTCAGTAGTTCACACAATCCCTAAAGAATCCATCCATTGCCCATCCATTTGCTAAAGGGGGCATGTCAAACTGCTGTTAGCAGGGTCACATGCATCCAATCTGATATTTTAAACTGAATGAGGCCCCGATCAGTCTCTAGGAGTCTAGATCATTAAACCTATGCTTTCTTATAGAGCAGTTAAAAACATGTCACTTATAATACATTGCTTAGCAAGAAAAAAAACATGTTTTGCTGCTTTACCAGGAGTGAAATTGTGCCAACTGCAGTAATTTGATGCAGAAAATCAATAGCTGACAGTTGGCTTTAAATAATTTCATGATTGGTAAATTAATCCAGAAAGTAAAGTAGCATCGTATTGTTAGCAGAGTTAGATATGTGCGGCTATCCAAATAACAAATTTAGCTGCTTACAGAGTTCACCTATGCGTTTTGGCACTCTGTCCCATTTGATTTCCTCATGCCTGCTCTGTAGCCCTGGTCACTTACAGTAATTACTTTAGCTTTATTGCAGAGGTTAAGGAACAGGGGATGAAAACCACAGTAACTCAGAAAAATACAGCCGACCATCTGTTCAGAAAGACTACTCTAGCGCTGAGTGAACTTTAAAAAATTCAGTTCAGATAATATATTGTCATGGGGCAAAACACAAATAAAAGTGACATTGCTTGCATCGAGTAAGCTGTAATATTATATAAGGAATATATAAAACGTAAAATAGGTCGCATGTACCACAAGCAATCATTTCGGATAAAAATAATAAACATTTTAATGATTTGGAGCTTAACCTTTGCTAGAAACGCAGCCACTGACACTAATCAAATCTGAATTAAGCCTTTGCAGCCCGAGGTCTGTGCCAAATTTGCACCTCAGTAGGCTTTTGCATTTTAAGCTGTGTCAGTTGTTACCCAAAACATTTTCCATCCCTCAAGACAGGTACAGATGCTTTCTTTTGGCACCATTAAGATGCTTATTTCATTTTTTTGGCATAGTGCAAGTGAAAACTTGAAGAAAAATACATTTCTCAAGGGTTTTGCCTGAGCTACACTCACAATATGAACTATGCCTAGTCTAAGTTTAATCCACAGATTCTACTACTCTACTAAGGTACAAAGGTAAGTAGTAATGCCAAAAATAACCTCTAACTATAAGAAAACATTAGGGCAAAATTCAACAGCTAAGGATGAACTCCAGATACAAACTTTTTTTCTGGTTTTGTTTAGAGTAGGGAGGGGGCTGGATATGAAGTCTGAAAGCCACTTAGACACAATCTGAAAGGAGAGAAAGAACATAACACCATGACTGAGTCCAAATATATTTGTTTCATCATACAAATCTGAAAAGTGAAGGCATTGTGTTTTGGGGGATATCAGGGCTTAATGTGCTGCTTGAAATGTAAAGATACCTAAAAGTGTTTGCAACAGATTAGACTAGCGTAGTAAAGCCAGTTGGTCAGTATTGCTGCACATTGAGCCCTAATGAAGTGAGCCCTCCTTGGCTTGGCTTGTCTTTTCTGATTGCTTTTCATAAAATATATTTGTCTACTCTACCATTGATGTGGTGTTCCGTCTCTGTGAAACAGCTTTCTGTCTATGTCCACACTAGAGAGATTCACTAGCTCCATTTATCCTGACGATCATTTTCATCAAGACCGAAAGTGAGGGCAATACAAAATTTAACCAGAAGAGGATCAGAGAGGATCTATTTGGATGAGGACACCTTTTCCATGAAATCTGTCAAAGTAGGGATTTCCCTCATTTAGGAGAGATGTCCACTTACTTCCTGTTGTGTCTCTTGGACAAGCAGTAAAAGGGAAGTCTCCAGAGTGAGGACATAGATAGCAATAAAATCCTAACAGAGGTTTTAAACCTTCCCCACTCCGTCCAAAATGCGGCTAGACTTCATGTTTAATTTTAAAGGCTATTACAACACTAAAGCCCACAGGCAATCAACATCAGGACCTCCATTCTGCTCCTTTTAAGTGCTTTGCGGACTTAACACTGACAAACATGCAATTACTCCCTTAAGGAACAATTGTGTTTTATACTGTAATGCAATACCAGGTTTTACGAGCAGGAATAGGCACAGAAAGACTGAAAAACAACAGTTAAAAACATTTAGAGAGTAATACCAAGCAACAAGTTAAACTCTAATGTCAGCCCACTCAATTCCCCTTAATTTGATTTCTCTGTAATCCACTGCAGCCATTTTTCACAGCTCCTAACACATGGGATGAGTTTGCTTGAAAGTGAACCTGTGCTTAGATCATGCACACTAAAGTATTTACATATTCTGAACAAGCAGTAAAAGCACTTGAAAACAAACCCTCATCCGTCTCTGTATCTAGAAGTTTTATGGATTTTTTTTTTTAAGTTTACAGCATAGTTATTGAAACCTTTGCTTTTATTTTATGGAGAACAGGTCTGGACAGGCTGCCAACCTTCTAATATAAACAACCAGCAAGTGTTTCTAAGCTGTTAGAAACAAACTGAAGCTGGACTTTTGAGCCTTTGTTGTGATCTTTGAGGATCTTTGATGTGATTGCATTACAAGCACGTAATAGGGGTCCCCAGATCAACAAATTAGGTAGTGTGGCCTGATCAGTGCTGGGACAAGGTCCTTTAACACCAGAGGTGAAAAAAACAAAAGTGCAACCCTTCTTCCTCCTGATCCGTGGACTTCCTTCGCAGCATAGGTTGGAGGTGCTGCCATTTTTTGCGACCCCCCACTACTGAAGCACCCAAGGCTTCCACCTCTTCTGCTTACCGCTTGGCCTGACCCAGAGACTGGTGGACTAACAACCGAAGAACTGTGTAGAAACACTAATTTCAAATTGGACTGCTGAATGGAGGTGCACAGGGCTTAATTTTACGGTACATGGAGCTTAAATGCAAATTGAGTAAGGATATATATGAAAAGTTAGGAATTTAGGGGCTCCTAAATCCCACAGTAAAGTAGCTGGAGATTAAGGCATAATCCACAAAAAAAAAAAGCACCCAAACTGCAAAAAGAAGAAATGTGCATTTATTTTATGGAGCCTGCAAAGCACTAAAACCATGATCGGGAAGCAATGCACAGGCTCCTGCAGACTGTTCCCCCAGCCACAGGTCCATATTGAGCTATGGACCTTGAGTTACGTGGTTGGAGCGAGGTGATGTCACCGTACTTGGACTTTTTTGAGAACTACGAGTCCCTCTGCTACAGTGGCAAATTATACTTTTTTTGGTTTACTGTTCCCGTGAATGGATCTATGAATAAATGATGCAGCTCCACACACAGTCTTGCCAAAGTAAAATACAGAAGCTTGCGTGGAGAAGCACGTCATTTAGGTAAGTGGGGGTGGTTTGAGAGTAGGGGCTGTGGAATGGCACCATGTTACACCCTAAATATTGGTGGAACATGGTATACAAAGGTGGATTTAGCCATTAAAGTGTTACTGGCAGGATCATCAGTATATAAAGAAACAAAAACCCTGAAATATGAAACCTAAATGCAAGGACAGGTAAGCCGCAATATAATAAAGTTTTGTTTTTGCGTGTAGCCATGCTTTAATGCCTACACACTTGTCTTCAGTTTGACAAAAAATATTCCTTTAATCACCTTTGATTACCTGACAGGTTCACTTTAAGTCGGTATTAGTCCTTGAAAAAAATCATATAAGATAAAAGTAAGCCATCTGCCTCTGATATCTCTATTAAGAGAAACAGCTGGCTGACAGATAATTATATTCAGATGAAACAGCTTGTCCTACTGACCACCAAATTTTCACACTTTGCTTTAACAGGTAGATTTGCACATGAAATAAAGTATGCAATGCAATGTCATTTTGATGTTGCGAGCTTTCAAAATGATAATTAGACGCAACGTTCATTTGTCTTTTGTTTCAGTATACTAGCAATAAAATAAGAAGACAAAATCATACTTCTAATGAACCTGTACTTGTCTTTGTCTTCACGGTGAATGACAGCATTGTGACATGATATAAAAACTAAATCAAATACCATCTGAAAGTGCAGGTTGTGAAAGGGGTTGTGTAGGCACAATGTAAAACATGAATTCATTGGAGAGACTGCTAAAAGTTAAAGTATATGTAAAGGCAAAGCGTTTCTTTTTAGTTTTAAATAGACCAGGGAGGGGTTAGACCCTCTCTCAATTTTTAATTACTGTTTCTATCCCCATTGGGGAGATTCACCCCTCTAGATGTACCGGTGACCATTGTTACTGAGGAAGAAAGTGACAGTGAGGGGATATCCTAAAAATTTAGAGAGCAACATGTAAGGGCAATTCCAATACGGACTTTTGTTCTGGTGACAACTAGAGGTGCACCGAAATAGAAATTTAAAAACCGAAATAAAAAAAAATTGTCAGGCCGAAACCGAAATTTTTTTTATTTTCATTTTTGTTATAAACTTTTTATTTTTTTATAATTATTTTTATTTATTAATTCATTTTTTATTAAATATTTTTTTTTTAACTTTACTTTTAGAGGCTTCTGGGAAATTAGAGACACTGGCCGCTCACAGTGCTCTCCTCCCGCAACGCTCGGCCAGCTGTCACTTTCTCTCCTCCCCGCTGGGACACAGAGCAGCACCCAGCGTGGAGGAAAGAAAACTGGGATGCGCCAATGTATCGGCAGGAAAATGGCACTTTCGGCATTTAGCCAAAATGCCATTTACGGCCGATATGTTTTGGCGGCCAATATATCAGTGCATCCCTAGTGACAAAGATCTAAGAGGGAAATTTCCCTCACCTTCGCGTCTCCCAGACAGGAAGTGAAGTCTCCCTAACTGTACAAAGACAGGAAAATGTAACCTGACTGGCGTTTTAACCCTACCCTATTCTGTACAAATCCAAAAAGTTTTGCCTATACTTACACTTTAAAGCCAATAACAGGGCAAACAAAAAAGTACCCTTGCAATGGTGCTACCTCCACAATGCAAGGGTTAAAGTGATATTAAAGCTTCAGTTTTTTTTTTCCATCTAGGAGGCCCACCTTCTTATAAATCGGTTGTTCTTTTTCTTCAAAAAGTTTGTATTCTTCATTTTCTAGTGGGTCCCCTCAGCTAAGCAGCTGCTATTGAGTCACCCGTGCGTGATGTTCCCGCAGTGTCTGTGTGTGTCCATGGACACACACAGCCCTGCGGCAGGCCAGGCCCCTCCTCTACTCCCTAAAGGCTGATTAACGGCAGAAGAGACCTACGGCTCCTCTGCCCTTAGTATCCTCCCCCGTAACCAGGAAGTTCGGGGAACGGGAGGATAATTTCGAGGATCGGCAGCGCTGATAGTGGCAGTGCTAACAGGTAAGTGTGGGGGGAATGGGGGACACAAAAAGGTACTGATCGTTTTTTACCTTAATGCAGAGAATGCATTAAGGCACAAAACTTTAGCCTTTAATACTATTTTAAGGGCTACTTTTTTGTCTAGGGGACTGGAGTAAAACCCTTTTACTTACCTGTTCCCCTTCCCGCTGGCATCCTCAGGGCTGCTAGAATAGTCTCTGCAGCCTCTTCTCCTCTGGACTATGGCGGTCTAAGAGCAACTGACATCATCACGTCTAATGCAGGTTCCACAGTCTTTGAGATCCAGTGAGCCAGGATCTCAGTCCAAAAATTAAATACTGGCCTTAAATGGCGGCCTGAACAAAGACGGCTCTATCCTTCCGGAGAGCCCCTGCTGCAGCTCAGCAACTGTTACTGCAGGAGGAGAGTTTAAGAGGAGCGTTTGATTCTTCCAACATAGACCTGTGTGGCCATTATAATCTCCAGTCCATAGAGCCCATCCAGGTTTATCGTGAGTTGAGCCATTATGAAGGGGGAGAGGTTTTGCCCCTGAAAGACGTTAGCTGTTTTCATATGATCTACTTACCAACAATTAAAAATTATCTTGGATTCTTTCAACAGTTTTTGGTTTGGTGCTTCCTTTTTTTTTTTTAAATAATTCTATGGTTTGAGCTTCTGGAGAGAAAAGCAGACAAAGGCATTGTCAAGAGGAGTACTGTGAACTATGAGAGGTAATACATATCTGGAAGTGCTACACTTACACAATACTTAGCATAAATGCACTTAGCATTAAAAATATACCCCATGCTGGGTCCACTACAATATGTAAGTTTCTAAATAAAGCTTAAAGTCATTTTACAAAGATGACATATCTAGTGCCAGCTATTATTGTAATTATTTTTCCTCCACGTTGCCAGGACAGATTAGTGCGTTGTATAGTTATTACGTTTAGGGTTTTGTTTTTTTACATTATTTAACTACAAACATTTTACGGATCTCTGATGATTCAAACTTTTCTATTCCTAACAATTAAGGGAATTTGTATATTGTAGGAAGGCAATAATGGAACACTGGGTTAAAAGTACAGTGTATTATTGATATTGATGAATCTTACGGGGAAAAGAACATGATTTTTCTTTAGGTAACCTCAACACCAAAGGAAAGGGTTACATCTGCCAGCACATTTGTGGAATGTAGTATGCTCGGAAGATTTTTCAAAGAGATGTAGAGTCACCGTTTCTATGGCCATGACTGGTGACAGTGACAAACGAGAAGTGTATGGCTATACAGTGCAGCCACTCAATTACTCAGACTAGTTATGTTCATCTCAGCACATGTCCTTAGAGGAGCTCAAATTACATTTCACCCAACAAGAGGAACATAGAAACCTCTCAGAAGATGAGATTAGCAAGAGCATAGCACTGCACTCACAATCCTCTCAATCCACGAGGAGCATCTGAATACCTGCAAATTTGACCAAATCACTGAGGGAATAAGCAATTTCTGAGCAGGAATGTAGCAGATATCATTGAATAATATTTCACATTACATTGGGTACATCTAATAACTTCAGGTAAGGATATAAAACATCCTTTAGATTATGTATATGGTTCTTTAAAGGACGCTTATTTTTTAAAATTCAGCTGGGGTAAATCACCCCAATCACTAACTAATCTGCAGGCTAGGGAAGGGGAGGTTAGAATTTTGGCCACTTTAAAGAAATCTGTTTCCCTGCCAGCTCAACAAAAGTCCTTACTCAATCAACATTTGTCGAAGGAACCAAGGAAAATTGTCAGCTAAATCAGTTGCAGTCACTGTTCAGGTATTCTAACAGCAGCGGGCACCGGCTCTAAGAATGGGTTTAGAATGGATAGAGGAATATTCCTGTTAGAACTCTATTAGTGGGTGTTAGACTGGTGCCAAGGGGGGTCTGGAAAGAGATGGATTGCTATGGAACAGGCATGGTCCCCAGTTCCCCTGGGGGGATTAACTTGGCTAGAGAAGAAACACACGAGCCACCTCCGAGCTCACCCACTTATTGGCCCCACGTTGGCCATCTGCAACACAGGCAGGACCTGTTGCAAATCAGATAGCCTCCCGTCCCTAATGACCCCTGTACTTGGGCACCCAGACCTACCCATTTCCCCACATGACAAAGAGGTGGGCTGTTTAATACGGTCAGGCGACTTCCGGGTACTCAATTTTCAGGCGAAAGGAGCGTTTTTACCCATTCGAGAAATTCAAACGTGCACTACTCCCCCCATGACCTTCTGGAAAGCACTCCAGATACGCCATTTCCTCACACACGCGGGGGGTGACCCACAGGATATGCCTCAGCTGACGCCATTTGAGGAGTGCTGTCTAATGGAGGGCCCTACCCGCCATGGACTGTCGCGGTAGTGTACCAACTGCTCTGTGACCCACCGGGTCTCTCCCAGCCGGTCTATGTCTCAAAATGGGAGAAGGATCTGGGAACAACTTTCACCCCACACCAAGTTGATAGGATCTTCCAGATGACACACAAAGCATCCATCTCCAGCAATATCCAGGAAACGGGTTTTAAAATCCTATCCAGATGGTATAGAGTCCCTACAACCCTCCATAAAATGTTCCCACAGTGCTCACCACTCTGTTGGCGTTGTCAGACGCAGGAAGGGTCACTGCTGCATGTATTTTTGTCGTGCCCTAAGCTCAGGGACTTCTGGAGTAAGGTAGCGGAGATATGCTATACGTTAACAGGGGTTACCTTGGGGTCTGATCCGGCTGAATACCTCCTGCATCTAGCTCCAATGCCACTTCGCAGGTACAGGAGGTCCCTCCTAGTACATTTACTCAGTGCGGCAAAAATATACCGCTGTACACATCTGCTCCTCCGATCTCACTGTGGCTGGCGAAGGTGGGAGAGATCTACAGGATGGAGGATCTCTTAGCCTCTGCCAGACACAGGGTCACTCAGTTCAACTGCACCTGGTTCTACTGGACAGCATTCACTACATCTCCTGAATATGCAACCCTGCTAGGGGGGGGTGTGATGATCAAGACACGGTCACTTCAGGCTGACATTCAACCTAGCTGGGGTGGAGATGCGAGCTCGCACAGGTATACTGACCTTTTACACTAGCAAGGCTGGCGAGGTACATGAATGGGCCACGTACCAGTCCTGATAGGAACCTCGGTAGGCTTGATGGAACTTGTCTGTGCTCCCTTCCCCCCCCACCACCTACCCTTTCTACCCCTCCTTCCCTCTTATCTCATCCTGTCTTTTCTTATCTCATTTTCATTATATCATGCCTAATCTAATGTATAGACGTACTATGGGCCTAGTGCTCACAGAGCTGTATATGGTGTACAGGGGCAGATCTTGCCAGTTAAAGATGACAGGCTGTGAGATTACAGCGGCTAAACATCGATTCCCATTTTAGCCGTCTATTTCTTGCATATGTTGCTGAAATGCCCTATGTATGATCTGTACGATTCCTATCTGTATTTTTTATACTGATTGTCTTTCTACCACTTGGAAAAAGTATAAATAAAGAATTTATAAAAAAGAACTCTATTAGTGTATGGCCAGCTTAAAGAAGAACTCAGGGCAAAACGTTTATTAACCCTTGAAGTGGGGCTATCCCCTGCACTGCAAGGGTTAACTGCTCGTTTTGTTATAAAAAGTTATAAAGTTATAAAAATGTAATCAGCTCTTTTTTTCTATCATCACCCATCAGATGGGGAAGCAGTGATACTAAGGAGGTTGAACTTCTCATACAGAAGATGCATGTACCTATATGGCTCCATTCACACCTTGAAATCGGGAGCTGTTGGCCCTATACTGTGGTCAAGGAACCTGAATGTGAGATGCACAGATGATTTTATGCCTCTTCTTGAGCAGGCAACCAATGCCTCTTGTCACTTCCAATCCATAAGCCTTAGCCATAGGGTATACATTTTTGGGAACCACTGGCTGCAAGGGAAATGCTGCAGGCAAGGATAGATTTTCACCACTAACGTTTATAGGCATACAACTTTTGGTACCCAAATAACAACCCCCTGCTAGGGTCATCTTTTTTACAAATATTTCTTGTTTTATTGGTCCCAACCTTTTTTAGGATATTGTGATGATGTAAATAATCTTATATGAGATTATTATTTTTACTGATCGAAAAAACTGTGTGGCCAATAATTATGCATGAAAAAGCCACCTCTTGATTTTTCTTCCTATAGGCACATGCTTACTGTGTGTAATGGTAAACTGGGCCCAGATGATAAGTCTTTGGCAGTTTTATTTTGGTTTCAGAGCAGCAGGCGGTGTGGGGAACAGGTGGCCCAAGATACGATTAATGTTAGGTACCAGTCATGGCTGTTTAATGTGCAGGTGGATCAAACATACAAATCTTCAGGGAATGTGAGCGTGTTGAAAGATGACAGACACATTACTCTAGTGCTTAACACCAGTACAACAGTCCTAGCATTGTGAAACCGATATATTACGCAATGCACTATTACATCAACAACTCTGTACACCAAGTAGAAGAATGTCAATCCTAAAAATGTTACAGACCTGACAAGGGAATCCAGTAACACTATTTACATCACCAGAACACTGCATCCTCCTATATAAATAGCTGGATACAATTGCAGTTTACCATTAGAGTAATGGCCTGGCACCCATTCAGTATGCACGCTACCCACTCTCATATGCTGTCTGCCTAAATATGCTGTGCCCAATACCCAGGATACCCAAAATAATCCCTAGACATTCTGCATCTTTGGAAACAGTTATGCCATGGCCACAAACCGGGCTTCATAAAGGGTAACCACAACTTAGCCCCTTTACTGTTACCTTTAATTCTGCCAATAGTCACCTATTTTAGGGACCTGACAATGTTCTGGATCTCATTGCAATTACAGTTTGATTCATATAACCGCATCAATACAGTTTACAGTGTTCTTTGTTGGATAGAGACTTATTTTTAAACAGAACTAAAAAGCATGTTTACATGTGAATAATGTAAAAGACTGTGTAAATCACAGAAAGGCAATTCCTGTAGCCTAGCAAAGTATCCTGGGACTTATACTTACAAAATTGCTTGTGAGCCAAAGGTTGCTGACTCTTCAAAACTAAATATGAAGCAGTGAAGAACAAATGAGAAAAAAAAGGCAAGCAGCTCCATCACTTTATAACTAGTAAAGAAGGAACTTGTGGGAAGGGTGATCTACCTCAAGTGCACTAAAGAAATTCCCCAGCACTCAGCCCGGCTAGGAAGCAGAGCTGAAGCCAAGAGATGAATACAGGGTATCATGGTCAAAGGCATCATGAAAGAGGAACCAATCTTGCTGCCTGCAGCATCCATACTGCACTTGAAACATGAAATGGTGTATGCAGTTACTCTGGGCAATTTTTCCTTTAGAAAACAGATAGTAATTGCTTCAGTAGATGTGCACAACTTATAAAAATCTGTGGTAAAGCAAGACGGAAAAGAAGGATTGCGTATATGGTCCAAAAAATCCCGGAGCAAGACAGGTCAGTATGGAAATAAGCAGTTAAAAGAGATGTAAACCCAGCAGGGTCAACACTGGATCAAATGTTTACATTCTATTTGTTTATGGCCAGCTTTAGTATTAGGGGTGGCGTAGGGTAGGGAATCTCAGTGCTGGCATCTCCAAACAAGGACAGTTTATATATCGAACATAAAAGTGGAAGAGTTGTCCGTAGAAGCCAATTACATTTAAGACTAATTTTTCCAGGCCAGGCTAGTAAATTACATGCAACAGCTAACGAGTTACTACATGCAAAAGTAATTTCTTTCACTGCATCACTATGCATGATCTGCGAGAAGCAGTAAAGAGTTAATGTATTTACTCTGCAGAAATAGGAAATTGAAATTGCTTCAATTTTGTGGGAGGGAACAGTAATTGCTCACTGTATAAAAACATGTGCAAATACAATAAAACTCCATTACGCCCTTGGAACGCTCACAGAATAATAATAAAATGGTACGTTTTAATTTGTATCCCTACAATTTTATTGTTCTGATTAATTAAGGTTTTTAACATTAATTAACAAGCACAATTCTCATAATGCTGCGTGAAATACAGATTGCTGGTCTCAGAAACGTTTAAGAGCAGTTTTGTCTGAAGATTTCATAGTGAAACACGCAGCCCTCTGTGATTAGACAATACAGCCAGTAAAATCGACAGAGTTGTCAGCACAGAAATAAAGTATAGTTTTTAGGTTCTAAAGGACAGTTAAAAGTAAATGCACAGTGTGCTGAGGATACAGCATATTAACTAGGCAACTGCGTATTTGAGTTTCATGCTAGGATACTGTGAACAAATTTAAATCTAAACTCAAAAACTAAATTTTAATGTATTACAGCTTACTAGTCCTTACATGCGGTGGCTGCATTCGTTTTCTTCTTTAAAGCTGAACTGCGAGCACAAAAAGTTTCCTTTAAATATTTTCCTCAATAACCAAAAAGCATATCAATAAAAAAGTAAATAAAGTTGTAAAATTAGCAGCGACATCATCACTGTGCTGTACATAGCCTGGGCAGAGAGCAGAGCAGTGGGAGGGGCCCAGCAGGCTCCACTTAACACCAGGTTGCCTGCAGAAACTACAATAGGGGGCGGAGACAAGACCAGTCACCATGCTGAGGGCGACAGAGCCTTGTTCTTATTTTAATAAATGCTACCACTCCACACATAAGGTGTTTGTAATATATTTGTAACAAATATCCTTGGAATATATGTAACAGACTGGGGGAGAAGAGTGTTTAAACAAGTTATGGACGATATCACGTCAAATAATGGGGAAGACGTGGAAACTCTATGGCTGGAGCTAGATATGACGGACGCTAGCCGTAAACTTCTCGTGGGTATTTGCTATAAACCTCCAAATATAGGGGAAGAGGGAGAAGTCAATCTTCACTCACAGATAGGAATAGCTGGGAGAGAGGGCAATGTAGTCGTGATGGGTGACTTCAATTACCCAGACATAAATTGGGCCAATGGAACTTCGGGTTCGGCAAAGGCGGGGCGATTTCTAAACATGTTGCGCGACAATTTCATGGACCAGATGGTGGAGACTCCTACCAGAAAAAATGCCATCTTAGATCTAATTGTCACTAATAATGCAGAG